>NC_056451.1:18943880-18961380 GCF_018296145.1 Oncorhynchus tshawytscha
TTACTTGTGTCATGCACAAAGTAGATGTCCTAACCGACTTGCAAAAACTATAGTTTGTTTAACAAGAAATGTGTGGAGTGGTTGAAAAACTAGTTTTAATGACTCCAACCTAAGTGTATGTAAACTTCCGACTTCAACTGTATACACATATATAAACATATATATGTACGTACGTACATACGTACATACATACATACATACGTATATATATATATATATATATATATATGTGTGTGTGGAACTTGTTCAGTTTATGTCTCAGTTGTTGAATCTTGTTATGTTCATACAAATATTTACGCCTGTAAAATTTGCTGAAAATAAACACAGTTGACAGTGAAAGGACGTTTCTTTGTACGCTGAGTTTATATATATTTCACACACACTCAAACCGACAAGAGACAAATAAGAAGAGAAATAGTTCAACAATGATCTGTCATTGAGCTTGACATAATAGGATCAGACTGTCCACTGTCCCCAATGACTCTGGTCACTGAATATTAACCCACTGTTCCTAGGCTGTCATTGAAAATAAGAATTTGTTCTTAACTGACTTGCCTGGTTAAATAAAGGTAAAATAAAAATAAATAAAAAATTTGCTGTCTTTATACTAACTACTATTATCTGTCCTTGTCCCAGCAGGCGATTCTGCCCTTCATCAGCCCAAGACCCAGCCAGCTCAGACAAAGAGATGTCTGGACTGTAAACTAGTGATGTCATCTCAGACATTCTGATTCACATTGTGATGGATGGGTCTTCTCTACTTTACTTCTGCTAATTCGGGCTTATTAAGTCATAAAGGGTCTGGAAATATGATTCTGATACAATTGGATAGGGGTTCTAACCCAGAAATGTCTTCTGGAATGTTGCTCAGTTCCATAATGTGTCATAATGACTCTGGTCCTGGCCTGAATCCCTTGGTCTGAGGATGGCTTCAGGTCAAGATGGACACAGCTCTAGACTGAGGATATGGTGTAGTCTGTGAACATGGTCAATATTCACTCCACACAGGCATCATCATCATCATCATCATCAGAAAAAATCATTAAAGGTCTGGCACATGCTTGACCCTCAAAACAAGGAAAATTACAATAATCAATAAGTACATTTTACTGAACACGATTTGAAATCGACATGTCTAAAAGGTCAGCTACCATTTGACGGCCTGCAGCTTTGCCGTTAGCGCTAACCTAATTAAAGCTATTGCTAATCTGATAATATTACCTTGCAATACGCTGGCCATCATTCAACAAGGTCACACTCACACTGAGCTGCTAAACTAGCACTCATACGTGTCTTCAGAAACAGATTACTACATTAATTTATGTGTGTGTGTGTGTGTGTGTGTGTGTGTGTGTGTAAGCTAAGATCAAATGTTGCCTTGATAACCCAATAATAACAACTATCTGTAAACAACATACAAACAGCACAAAGCAGATGGTCTCCAAGGTCCTTGTGTCTATGGTGTTGTGTTCTCAGACATCAATGAGGACAGTCAGGTCCTTGTGTCTATGGTGTTGTGTTCTCAGACATCAATGAGGACAGTCAGGTCCTTGTGTCTATGGTGTTGTGTTCTCAGACATCAATGAGGACAGTCAGGTCCTTGTGTCTATGTTGTTGTGTTCTCAGACATCAATGAGGACAGTCAGGTCCTTGTGTCTATGGTGTTGTGTTCTCAGACATCAATGAGGACAGTCAGGTCCTTGTGTCTATGTTGTTGTGTTTTCAGACATCAATGAGGACAGTCAGGTCCTTCGGTCTATGGTGATGTGTTCTCAGACATCAATGAGGACAGTCAGGTCCTTCAGTCTATGGTGATGTGTTCTCAGACATCAATGAGGACAGTCAGGTCCTTCAGTCTATGGTGATGTGGTCTCAGACATCAATGAGGACAGTCAGGTCCTTCAGTCTATGGTGATGTGGTCTCAGACATCAATGAGGACAGTCAGGTCCTTCGGTCTATGGTGATGTGTTCTCAGATATCAATGAGGACAGTCAGGACCTTCGGTCTATGGTGATGTGTTCTCAGACATCTATGAGGACAGTCAGGTCCTTGTGTCTATGTTGTTGTGTTCTCAGACATCAATGAGGACAGTCAGGTCCTTCGGTCTATGTTGTTGTGTTTTCAGACAACAATGAGGACAGTCAGGTCCTTCGGTCTATGGTGATGTGTTCTCAGACATCAATGAGGACAGTCAGGTCCTTGTGTATATGGTGTTGTGTTCTCAGACATCAATGAGGACAGTCAGGTCCTTGTGTCTATGGTGTTGTGTTCTCAGACATCAATGAGGACAGTCAGGTCCTTGTGTCTATGGTGTTGTGTTCTCAGACATCAATGAGGACAGTCAGGTCCTTCGGTCTATGGTGATGTGTTCTCAGACATCAATGAGGACAGTCAGGTCCTTGTGTCTATGTTGTTGTGTTCTCAGACATCAATGAGGACAGTCAGGTCCTTGTGTCTATGTTGTTGTGTTTTCAGACATCAATGAGGACAGTCAGGTCCTTCGGTCTATGGTGATGTGTTCTCAGACATCAATGAGGACAGTCAGGTCCTTGTGTCTATGTTGTTGTGTTCTCAGACATCAATGAGGACAGTCAGGTCCTTGTGTCTATGTTGATGTGTTCTCAGACATCAATGAGGACAGTCAGGTCCTTGTGTCTATGTTGTTGTGTTTTCAGACATCAATGAGGACAGTCAGGTCCTTCGGTCTATGGTGATGTGTTTTCAGACATCAATGAGGACAGTCAGGTCCTTGGTCTATGGTGATGTGTTCTCAGACATCAATGAGGACAGTCAGGTCCTTCGGTCTATGGTGATGTGTTCTCAGACATCAATGAGGACAGTCAGGTCCTTCGGTCTATGGTGATGTGTTCTCAGACATCAATGAGGACAGTCAGGTCCTTGTGTCTATGGTGATGTGTTCTCAGACATCAATGAGGACAGTCAGGTCCTTGTGTCTATGTTGTTGTGTTCTCAGACATCAATGAGGACAGTCAGGTCCTTGTGTCTATGTTGTTGTGTTTTCAGACATCAATGAGGACAGTCAGGTCCTTCGGTCTATGGTGATGTGTTCTCAGACATCAATGAGGACAGTCAGGTCCTTCGGTCTATGGTGATGTGTTCTCAGACATCAATGAGGACAGTCAGGTCCTTGTGTCTATGTTGTTGTGTTCTCAGACATCAATGAGGACAGTCAGGTCCTTGTGTCTATGGTGATGTGTTCTCAGACATCAATGAGGACAGTCAGGTCCTTGTGTCTATGTTGTTGTGTTCTCAGACATCAATGAGGACAGTCAGGTCCTTGTGTCTATGGTGATGTGTTCTCAGACATCAATGAGGACAGTCAGGGCTGAGAAAGTAAAGTGTTGCGCTTCTTTACCCGCATCTTCCTTCAGCTGAAGCAGCCAAACAGTAGGATTGCTCATGTGTTTTGCTAAAGCTCTCACTTTCTCTCTTCCATCTCTCTTTCTCTTTCTGTCCCCTCCATAAAAAAAGACCTAAGGCCAATAAACTGAGTCTCTAACAACAAAAGAAAGGAAAACAGAAAAGAAGAAAAAACATCTATGGACAGTGAAATTGCCCTGTCACATAAAAATACTCATTATTGAGATAAATCACCCCATTCAATTCCCAAAATAATCTCCATCCCCCCCACCTATCACCAGCACCTGTTATCACAGCAACACACACACACACACACACACGTTATTTAACAGTCTTATAAACAGTCTCTTGAATGATGATGAGACAATCAAAAATATGATCCCATTATGTGACTCCTTATTAAAACAGAAAGCTTAGATATATGGGGGCCATACAGTGCTTAATTTGAGCTGGATCCTCCCGAAACAGGATCCGACACCTATCGGTTTTGGACTGTTTCGTTCCGGAACCGATTTGGCTGGATCCGGTAACTATTTTGGCATGAAAAATTATTTTCACTTTTTGCAATGTAAAATGTGATAATAAAAGCTATCAAAAAGTTAATTTGAGTTGCCTCTTTGTTAATTCTACGTTTGCCAGTGTCAAAGTAGCCTGTCATTTTTATAATGTGTGCAGTGTTATAGTGCTTTCAAGACAACTGGAAACTCAGGGAAAAAACGAGGTCAAATCATTACGTCGGTGATTTTCAGGTTATAAAGGCACCTGAGTCTCAGCCTTTGAATTCCGAGTTGGATGACCATTCAAAATGAATTTGCCCAGTTGGTACTAGTTCCCAGTTGTCTTGAATGCACTGAAGTTGTAAGTAGGAAATTTCCAGTTCCAAATTCCAAGTTCCCAGTTGTTTTGAACGCAGCATTCAAAAAGATTTGTCACGCTCTTCTTCCTCCTCCTCTCACTAGGAGGAGTAGTAAGAATCGGAGGACCAAAGCGCAGCGTGATGTGAATACATTCTTTTAATGTAAGACAAAACAATACGAAGTACACTAAACAAACAAAATAACAAAACGAACGTTTGAGTCAATTGGAGGAGTACCTGTGGATGTATTTCAAGGCCTACCTTCAAACTCAGTGCCTCTTTGCTTGACATCATGGGAAAATCAAAAGAAATCAGCCAAGTCTGGTTCATCCTTGGGAGCAATTTCCAAAGGCCTGAAGGTATCATGTTCATCTGTACAAAGTATAAACACCATGGAGCCACGCAGCCGTCATACCGCTCAGGAAGGAGACGCGTTCTGTCTCCTAGAGATGAACTAACTTTGGTGCGAAAACTGCAAATCAATCCCAAACCAACAGCAAAGGACCTTGTGAAGATGCTGGAGGAAACAGGCACAAAAGTATCTACATCCACAGTAAAACGAATCCTATATCGACATAACCTGAAAGGCCGCTCAGCAAGGAAGAAGCCAATGCTCCAAAACCACCATAAAAAAGCCAGACTTCGGTTTGAAACTGCACATGGGGACAAAGATCATACTTTTTTGGAGAAATATTCTCTGGTCTGATGAAACAAAAATAGAACTGTTTGGCCACAATATCCATCGTTATGTTTGGAGGAAAAAGGGGTAGGCTTGCAAGTCAAAGAACACCATCGCAACCGTGAAGCACAGGGAATGGCAGCATCATGTTGTGGGGGTGCTTTGCTGCAGGAGGGACTGGTGCACTTCACAAAATAGATGGCATCATCAGGAGGGAAATTCTGTGGATATATTGAAGCAACATCTCAAGACATCAGTCAGGAAGTTAAAGCTTGGTCGCAAATGGGTCTTCCAAATGAACAATGACCCCAAGCATTCTTCTAAAGTTGTGGCAAAATGGCTTAAGAACAACAAGTCAAGATATTGGAGTGGCCATCACAAAGCCATGACCTCAATCCCATAGAAATGTTGTGGGCAGAACTGAAAATGCGTGTGCCAGCAAGGAGGACAACAAACAGTTGTCAGTTACATCAGCTCTGTCAGGAGGAATGGGCCAAAATTCACCCAACTTACTGTGGGAAGCTTGTGGAAGGCTACCTGAAACATTTGACCCAAGTTATACAATTTAAAGGCAATGCTACCAAATACTAATTGAGTGTATGGTAACTTCTGACCCACTGGGAATGTGATAAAATAAATAAAAGCTTAAATTAATCATTCTCTCTACTATTATCCTGAGATTTCACATGGTGATCCTAACTGACCTAAGACAGGGAATTTTTATTTGGATTAAATGTCAGGAATTGTGAAAAACTGAGTTTAAATGTATTTGGCTAAGGTGTTTGTAAACTTCTGACTTCAACTGTATGTAGGCTATCGTTGTCCTCATCGCTTCTCATGGCACACACTGCTAAAGCGGTTGACTCGCAATTGATAGTGCACTTTAACCGTGCACCCCTTGTAAAATATTAGCTCAAAAGTATTGTACAGTTCCTATACCTAAATATAAACCCTACCGGCACCCAACATAAGTACTGGTACCTATTTAAGTCCAAGTCGAGCACTGCACACTACATGTAAATTCTCATTTCAAAAGGGGGGTTTGAACCCTCGCCACAATCTGCAACAATTACATGGAATAGGCACTTTACACAGAGAGCAATTTGACCAGTCAGTGAAATACACATGATAGTTGCTTTGATGATCAGAACATGCTGTTGGGCATGCTGCCCATCCATGAACAAATGTTGGAAAGCGTCCAACTACTTCAACGATTTTAATTGGCTGATTGACTTGTGCCAGGATATAATCGGTGCCACCTGTTGAAGTTAGCCAAAGGCTAACTTGTACCACGTTATCTGATGGGACGAGCTACAATTTAGCGTTTGGTCACATGTAAGTACATTTTAATTGGCTGATATGCATTTTGTGTGTGAGAACCCATTTAACTTTAAATGCTTGCTTATGTTCGGAAATATGTTTGCAAGTCTGACATGCAGTCTAGCAAAATGAAACACACACACACACCCCGTCCTAAAACCAGCTGGTTGATGATAACTAAATAGCAACAAACAAACAGTGAACCTGACACTATCTCCCTCCCTCCCTCTCAGGTGTTCACCCCCGCGGTCGACCCCCCTATTATCACCCCATTCTGATCTCCAGATCGGTGGATGAGGGGATAAAATAAAGGACTAAAGGAGGGGGAGCTGTCTTTGTGTGGAGCTGGAGCCCACAAAGGTAGTGTTATCTCTGTTTGTTCTCTGTCTCTCTGTCACAGTGCTGGCCCTGGGGATCCGAACACAAGCAGACAAGCTGGCCAAGACACACACACAGCACAGAGACTGAGGAGTGATCTAGGCTTCACACGCATCACACTCACAGGCAGGTTGATCTCTGTCTGTGTCTACCAGCATGTGTATATCAAATACCAAACATAGAGCTTCACCAATGGGCTTAGCCGTGTCTCTCAAGAGGAGAGGGTTAGGAGGAAGGGTTAAATCCATCAAAGTGCACTAAAGCCCCGTTCACACAGCCTATACTGGAGGAGGATCAACACTCCCTGGATGTAACGCAGTGCCTCCATTCCAACTGTTTTTTTTTAAAGGGGTGGATCAGCTAAATATTGCGGAAAGAATATTGGTTCCATCAATGTAATTGTCTGCATCATTTCCAATCCCCTTATATTTTTGGGGTAAATATATATACCCATATACATACACGCATGTATACATAAACAAATATACAGTGGGGGAAACAAGTATTTAATCAGCCACCAATTGTGCAAGTTCTCCCACTTAAAAAGATGAGAGAGGCCTGTAATTTTCATCATAGGTACACTTCAACTATGACAGACAAAATGAGAAAAAAAAATCCCGAAAATCACATTGTATGATTTTTAATGAATTTATTTGCAAATTATTTTGAACCTGAGTCTTCTGCTCGGCACGTGAATGTGTTAGGTCACTGTGCTAAAAACTAGACATTGGCTTTGGAGCGAACGCAAGTCATCAGTTCTCAGGCAAGGTTTACTGCGAGTGGGATTTCAACAAACCACCTGTATTACAGAAGCGTCTGAAATAAATCTCCCGTTACTATAACCACTGAGGTGTTATGAGTTTCCACAGTGATGAGTTGGCCGTCTAGTCTGCTCTGCTAGCTGGGCGGATCGCGCCAGGCACCCACAGGGGAGAAAAGGGTTATTAGTCCCCAGTCACACGACAGCTCTCTCCCCTCCCTAATTGGCCAAACTGCTTAATTGGTCATGGAAATCATAGAGACAGTGGTTCTGGCAGCAGCCTTAATACGCTGAAGAAGACACCTTTATTTAAGTAAAGTTGGGCTGGGTGAGGTGTCTATGGCAATGCACTGACTGAAGCAGCATCATTTCATTTACCACTGGAAAGGAAAGCTGAGAGATTACAACAAGACAGTGTGAAGGAGGCCGTAGCAATGATTTAAGCAGCACTGCAAAGCTACTTACTTTTAACTACAGTGTCTGTCTTCCTAAAGAAAACAATTGCTGTTTTTCAGCCTTTGTTCCCTAAATGTATTCAACAAAGTGCTAATTTGAGAGTGGTTTTATTTCCTGCTAAAATAATTTGTACTCACGCATACATTATAGTGTAGTTATGTTGTGATAGGGTGGGCAAATAGCATGCAATGATTATGAGAGCACTTTAAAGAGAATCTTTGAATCTTCAATCTGTTTATACGAGTAGGTATACAGGTCAGGATCACATGATTTATTGCACTGCACAGACAAATGATTGATTGATCAATCAATTGCAATTTGTTGTTGTATTGTCCAACATGGAAATTGCAGGTGGGGGGGGTGAGAGAGCAACAATTAAAACAGTAGAGAAAGAAAAAACAACATGGAACAAAGTCACGTCCATGAAGGAAGACTTCTAAAGGAGATCACCATTACAAACATCCCACTGCGCACAGACGTCAGTTCATCGTCTAGTTATGATTTACAATAAGTTGTCAAATAACGTAAATTCATGAATGAAGGGCGACCTTCACAGCCAATAGAGAACAGAGGGGGTGAAGGACCATGACAGTTTCATTTGTTTGAGAGGACTTAAGAGGTTGTCCTCTCTGCACTTGTTTGATTGGATTGTCAATGAGGATGAGGAGAAGACAAATAGTCTCTGTGTGTGTGTGTGTGTGTGTGTGTGTGTGTGTGTGATGGTCCTGAAGGGAAATGGTTCATTATTCTACAAACCCCCTCTCGTTAATCTGCGCTCATAAAGGACTACAGAGAAAATACTTTATCAGACCTCTTTTTAAACTAAGTATTCAGGAAAAAAGAAAAGGCGAAAAGCACAACCTTCCCACTTTATACATAATTTTATCACAGTGTCCCTGTCATACAGAAACCCCCAGAATTCAACACCGATATGTCAGAGTCACATGATGACATTTTAGAACACCAATTTAAAAAGATTAAGAATAAAAGTTAAAGCATCTAAACCACAATTATTTCATTTCTTAGAGGCAAGTTTTTGTCTAACAAACTGAGGAGTGTGTTCTGGGGCTAACAGTACACATCCAGCTGGTGAAACCTAATCTCCCGGGGCGATGGAAAGGAGGCGAGCAGACGTCCAAGTCAACAGAGAGGCAGACCAAGACTCTGACCCCCAAGCTGGCCACCACTCTACACACACACACAACACACACACACATATACACACACACCGATGCCCCGAGTGCTCACACAAGCCCACGGCTCAGTGACAAATGGAAGGGTGTGCTGGCATATTTCATTAGACCAGCTGCACCCACAGTGTGTGTGTGTATGTGTGTGAGAGAGAGAGAAAGAGAGAGAGACAGACAGACAGACAGACAGACAGACAGACAGACAGACAGACAGACAGACAGACAGACAGACAGACAGACAGACAGACAGACAGACAGACAGACAGACAGACAGACAGACAGACAGACAGACAGACAGACAGACAGACAGACAGACAGACAGACAGACAGACAGACAGACAGACAGACAGACAGACAGACAGACAGACAGACAGACAGACAGACAGACAGACAGACAGACAGACAGACAGACAGACAGACAGACAGACAGACAGACAGACAGACAGACAGACAGACAGACAGACAGACAGACAGACAGACAGACAGACAGACAAAGTGACATCAGCCTACTGCAAACTGACCGAAAGTCCAAATAATTCCCTTGCCAAAAAACAAAGAAAGAAAATATTCAGATCTGCTCTAAAATCATTTTCTAGGAATTGCTTTTCATACATTTTAATTCTCATGTCTCTGATAAAACATTAGCACCTGAATACTAATATGTGTCCTAAAACGTCCTCTGGATAAAGCCAGTCGTGCCGTTTCGTGGTCCCAGATTTGTCCGTGGTGGAGCAGCTTGTCGACTTGGCCTGCCATGAGGAAGAGTAATGGTATTTGGCAGATGAACCAAACACGACTGTGGCTCCCCCTTCCTTACCCTCCTACCCTACTGCAGAGAAACAAACACCCTGCATGAAGGGATGCCATCATTGCCATGCATCAATGGCTGTCTATGGGAGGCCTGCCTGACTGAGTCCCACTGCCAGTGCTGCCAGCCTACATGGCTCATCCCTGGCTCTGTGTCTGGGAGACCTGTGGGAGTCTACTTCCCAGGGGAGGATGGCTGTTCTGGGCTTGGCATTAGGAGAGGCAGCCTCTTCCTCTGTGGTTGTGGGGCTTCCTGACCCTTGCTGGGGAGGGGAGCAGATGGCCAACTGGACATCCACACTGTGGCCTTCTGGTGCCTCTCTCTCTGCCTGCCACATATGCTTCACCCTGCGGCTGTCTGTTTCCTGGATCCCTTACAGCATCACCATGGCTACACAACCCCCAGAAAGAGAAGAGGGGAACACACATGCACGCACATGGCTGCACATGCTTAATGTCTATGGCAAAAACATTTGAAATACTATTGAACAATGAATAATGTGTGTGAGAAGATGTATCACAGTACATGAAGCAGAATCATTAGGACTATAGCCAACCATCAAGAGATAAAAGGAAATTTCAGAAAAATACAACAAAATTGGCAACTATAAGGCTGTGTATACACAGGCAGCCAAAATCTGATAATTTTCCCACTAACTGGTCTTTTGACCAATAAAATCTGATATTTTCATTTCATATCGTTTTCAGAGCTGATCGGATTGGTTAAAATACTAATTAGTGAAAACAAGATCAGAATTGGGCTCCCTGTGTAAACAAAGCCCAATAGACATGGCTGGGACTTTTTGGTTCTGACAAGATAATCACAACCCTGCCGCAATGACATTCATCAACACAGAAAACACCTCAGTCATCTGGGCACGCGCACTTGTGGACTTTCAAACTGAGGCTCAAGCTGTGTATAGTGCCATACTGTAAGTGTGACATAATGTATCAGAATTCTCATGCTGGCTAGGGACGTGATTGCATACTTTGGGTCGGGGTGACAGTTTTCTGGAATCTTGACTCTGACGCTTCATAGCAGATGGTGGTAACTATCCATCTGCAGTGTGTTTGTGAGTCATGATAATCATGACAAATACCCAAAGGTAGCAGGCATCAAAATATGTGCAATGTGTTGCTTCCACAAATGGAGAATTATTATGCTCTAAACAAAAAGACATTACATTTCGACTAACATAATAGATGGTTGTTTTAATTTAAATCAATATCTGTGTTGTGATATGTAGTGTGTGATGGAACATAACTGTTTTTTTGTTTGTTTTTTTAACATAGTTTAACCACACTGATTGTGTGTCTAATTTTCTGACCCATGTACACACATAGGTCTACACACCAACACACACTTTATTAATAGATCATCAATTTCTCCTGCTCATTTTCTTCTGAATGTTTTCTTTCCTTCTCCAGCATAGTAAACTCTGGCATCTCATTGCCCTTGCCAATACTTCCTGGAACGAACAGAGTTGTGAGGCAGAACCAGGAACTAATTTCATTAGCGTCTGGCTGCCATTGGTGAATAATTAGGGTCTGTCCTCCGTCTGCGCTAGCCGGGCCCAGAGTTCTGAGAGGTTAATAACCAGTAACAATCAATTACTTAACTAATCTGATATGATCAATAAGGTCCTCCAATTGACAAAGTATGTAGCCAGAAGAGGGGCAGAATACGATAAAACCTTCGACATCAAGTAACGAAATGTTTTTATTAGAATAGACAATAAAATAACATATGGTGTACATTTACGACGTGTATGTATTTACAGTTGATAAGTCTTAATGTTGATATTACACTGGTGGAATCTGCAGAATCCAAACGGCTCAAAAACTAGACCAATGAAGTTTAGAATGTTTGTTATAATAAAATGAAAAGTGGCCCAAACCCTAAAGTGTTCCCCGTGATAGGTTGCCACATCAAAATAATTACTTGGTTTTCACCATGAGAGTTTATTCTCAGGTTTTTAAAAAAGAGAGAAAAATTGTAGAAAGCAGCCAAGCTGGAACACCAAAATTGGTGCTTTTATGGAGGTTTGTTATAGTCTGTCTCCCATTTGACACATACACTGGGCATTTGATTTGCCTGACCCAGTCTCTGTGTCATCTGAGAGAACATTGGCATACCAGCAGACTTTTTTAAATATGTATTTTTATTTTTAATTTTAGCCTTTTTCTCCCCAATTTCATGGTATCCAATTGTTGTAGTAGCTACTATCTTGTCTCATCGCTACAACTCCCGTACGGGCTCGGGAGAGACGAAGGTTGAAAGTCATGCGTCCTCGGATACACAACCCAACCAGCCGTACTGCTTCTTAACACAGCGCGCATCCAACCCGGAAGCCAGCCGCACCAATGTGTCGGAGGGTACACCGTGCACCTGGCAACCTTGGTTAGCGCACACTGCGCCCGGCCCGCCACAGGAGTCTCTGGTGCGCGATGAGACAAGGACATCCCTACCGACCAAGCTCTCCCTAACCCGGACGACGCTAGGCCAATTGTGCGTCGCCCCACGGACCTCCCGGTCACGGCCGGTTACGACAGAGCCTGGGCGCAAACCCAGGAACTCTGAAGGCACAGCTGGCGCTGCAGTACAGCGCCCTTAACCACTGCGCCACCCGGGAGGCATCCAGCAGACTTTTAATTGTCCATTCAACCCTTTAGTCGGCTTCTCTTGTATCGGAGTATATCTGGGATCACATGAGAACGGATTATTTTAAATAATATCTAACCCTCCGTCCAGCCATTACTCACACATCACAGACCACTGGCCTTGTTATTGGGAATTGGAGATGGCCACAAACCCTTGTCCGTCTTGATCCACAAATTAGTACATCCACAGCCATGGCCTACTCCTCCATTTGTCTCCTTCCTTCACAATGGGGCCTCAATTACCCCCAAGGATTCAGTCACTTACTTACAGTATGCAATCATAGCAATTACCATCCCATCTGACCATCTCACCCCAGCTCAGGCACAACATAATCTTTCGATTGGCAGAAAAATAGTTTTTAATGACATGCCTTTTTTATATATATTGAAACTTGCTCCCTTAATTCCACTACTATTGTGATGACTTTCCTGCCTGGGCAATCTAACCAAGTTGACAGTGTAATGGAGAAAATGACCTTGGAATAGCAATTGATGCCGTCAGACAGTGCTTGATGATAATGCTGGAAAATTAATGAGAGTAGTTGACCTAGGAATCATTTGATAATACAAGCATATTAATAACTGAATGACAACCTCAAGAGTTCATCATCAAGAGTTCCTCCCTCCTCTGATCTTTGAGATATGATTATTAGTTGGCAACAGCATCACAAACAATCACATTCATCAAACAATGGATGGTTATGTCCTGATTCCATTTGATTTGAGGTGAGTCAGATTTAAAGGTCCTGATTTGGCCTCGTTTTAGATTTGGTTGATTAAGAAATGCTAGCGGCCATAACTGAATTCAAAGGTGTGGTTTGATGTGGGTGCCTCATGTGTTCCAGTTGGGAAGCGTTAGCCAAATTATTTAGCCAATTAGCTTCAGCCGGCTGGCGTGCGATCGAGTTGGTTTGACTTTGGATAGCCTATCTTTGGGGATAGTTAGGGACTGTCAAAGAATTACACAATGTAAATCAGACAATATTTTCATGTTGCACACCCTTTAGTTTTTGTATGTGAATTTATATACTTTAATTGGTTTTAGGTTTTTAACTAATTGAAATGTGGAGATTTCGGAATTTTAACATATTGTCCCATATACATTCTGTAATTTTCTGATGGTCCCTAACTAGCCCCATAGGGATATCCAAAGTCAACCCACATTTACCACAGGGATTACGATTGGGTCGCCTGCAGATGAATCCTGAATTGATGATTACTTGTGTGCTGCCAGCTGTGGGCATTTGGGCAGGATTGAAACAAACCCAACCTTTATTTACATTGTGATTCCATTCACGACCTCAAGTCTCACAAAACTCTATTTTGGACAAGACTGACTTTTTGACCAAAATTATCCTATTTACACTTTGTAGCCAATTTTGACAGTTGAATAAATGTCTATGACTAATGTCGATGCCAGGCTATTTTCTAAATGAGAAGTTGTTTTTTAAGGGGCAATTGCTGTTCAGAGCACAAGGTGTGGCCAATGTGTCATCTAACTAACATGCACACTGTCACTTTCCATTCAGCACCACCAGAGAAAGGACCACATCAGGCCCACGGGCAGCATCTGTACAGTGATTTAACCTCACCAGGACCATGGACAGCATTTATACAGGTTACCACCAGTCAACCTATTCAGACATCAGGACCACAGACAGGGTCTATACAGTCATTCTAACTACACCAGGACCACTGACTCTCTGCACAGTGACTCTAACCATGGAAAGCACCTTTCAAAGTTACCGCCAGTCAATCTAACCATATCAGGACCACAGACAGCTCCTACACCCCCTGCAGCTGTACTCCAACCCTGCAGTCTGCACAATAATGATGGATGACATCCACCGTTGATGTTGAACCTGACGTTTTCTTTCCCTTTATAACAACACATGAAAACAAAGAGCACATAGACATATACTTAGATCACATGGAGAAAAATGCATTGGTGTGCTGAAATAATGTAGCTTAGTTCTGAGAAAAGTAAATAGCCATTACTACAGAGTGCTCAATAGGGATTATAAACTCAGCAAAAAAAGAAACATCCTTTTTTCAGGCCCCTGATTTTCAAAGATAATTCTTAAAAATCCCAATAACTTCACAGATCTTCATTGTAAAGTGTTTAAACATTGTGCCCGTGCTTGTTCAATGAACCATAAACAATTAATGAACAAGCATCTGAGGAAAGGTCGTTAAGATACTAACAGCTTACAGATGGTAGGCAAATAAGGCTACAGTTATGAAAACTTAGGACACTAAAGAGGCCTTTCTACTGACTTTGAAAAACAGCAAAATAAAGATGCCCAGGGTCCCTACTCATCTGCGTGAACGTGATCACACCTGCGGGACAGGTACAGAATGGCAACAACACTGCCTGAGTTACACCAGGAACGCACAATCTCTCCATCAGTGCTCAGACTGCCTGCAATAGGCTGAGAGAGGCTGAACTGAGGGCTTGTAGGCCTGTTGTAAGGCAGGTCCTCACCAGACATCACTGGCAACAACGTCGCCTATGGGCACAAACCCACCACCACTGGACCAGACAGGACTGAAAAAAACTGCTCTTCACTGACGAGTAACGGTTGTGTCTCACTAGGGGTGATGGTCGGATTCTCATTTATCGTACTCTGGAGCGGGATCAATTTGGAGTTGGAGGGTCCGTCATGGTCTGGGGCAGTGTGTCACAGCATCATCGGACTGAGCTTGTCGTCATTCAGGCAATCTCAATGTGTGCGTTACAGGGAAGACATCCTCCTCCCTCATGTGGTACCCTTCCTGCAGACTCATCCTGACATGACCCTCCAGCATGACAATGCCACCAGCCATACTGCTTGTTCAGTGCGTGATTTCCTGCAAGACAGGAATGTCTGTGTTTTGCCATGGCCAGCGAAGAGCCCGGATCTCAATCCCATTGAGCACGTCTGGGACCTGTTGGATCGGAGGGTGAGGGCTAGGGCCATTCCCCCAAGAAATGTCTGGGAACTTGCAGGTGCCTTGGTGGAAGAGTGGGGTAACATCTCACAGCAAGAACGGTCAAATCTGGTGCAGTCCATGAGGAGGAGATGCACTGCAGTACTTAATGCAGCTGGTGGCCACACCAGATACTGACTGTTGCTTTTAATTTTGACGCCTCCTTTGTTCAGGGACACATTATTCCATTTCTGTTAGTCACATGTCTGTGGAACTTGTTCAGTTTATGTCTCAGTTGTTGCATCTTGTTATGTTCATACAAATATTTACACATGGTAAGTTTGCTGAAAATAAACGCAGTTGACAGTGAGAGGACGTTTCTCTTCTTGCTGAATTTAAATGAAAACCTCTTTGGGATAGGCATGCCGCTAGCGCCTGGCATCGACAACATCCGGTGTTGTAATTCAAATGACAAAAATCATAATATTAACCATTCATGAAAACACAAGTGTCATACATCATTTAAAAGTTTAACTTCTTGTTAATCCAGCCACTTTGTCAGATTTCAAAAAGGCTTTACGGCGAAAGCACACCATGTGATTATCTGAGGACAGCGCCCCGCATACAAAAGCTTTACATACATTTTCCAACCAAGCAGAGGCTTCAAAGTCAGAAAAAGCGATAAAATAAATCACTTACCTTTGAAGATCTTAATCTGGTTGCAATCCCAAGGGTCCCAGCTACATAACAAATTGTCCTTTTGTTTGATAAAGTCCTTCTTTATATCAGTTTTGTTGGCGCGCTTGACTCAGTAATCCACCGGTTTCCTTCGTTCAAAACGCATACAAATGAATCCCGTAAGTTACCAATACATTTCTTCCAAACAAGTCAAACAGCATTACCAATCAGTCCTCAGGTACCCTATTATGTAAATAAACGATAACATTTAAGACAGAGAATACGGTAGATCTTTACCGGATATAAATAACGAAGTGCGTGCCCTCACTGGAATGCGTTACAAACACTACAGCTAAGTGAGAAGATAAGGCTGCATTTCCAGTGGTAGTTACATGAACAGTCCACAATGAGTGCTGCACTACAGAGTTGGACTGAGACAGACAGAGGTGGGGATGAGTCATCTATAGGATGCACTGAGAGAGAGAGAGAGAGAGAGAGAGAGAGAGAGAGAGAGAGAGAGAGAGAGAGAGAGAGAATGGTTCAAACTTAGAGAAAGTGATCAAAAAATACATATTGTTCTATTTTGTTTTCAATAAGTAATTTGGTAGAGTAAATATAGAGTATTGTTATGTGTAGTAATATGGTAGAGTAAGAGCTGTGGATTAGTGAGGAATGGGGGCCAAGGTCAGGTCAGGTCAGAGTAAGGGAGAAGGAACAGTTTATTACCCACACCACTTAACTTCCTGCCTAGCAATGAAGATGTAATGTTTCGAGGGAAGGAGGAGACTTCACCTAAATTGGCCAAACTTAGCAATGGAGGGAGAAGGGCCTTGATAAGGGATGTGACCAAGAACCCTATGGTTACTTTGACAAGGCTCCAGAGTTCCTCTGTGGAGAAGGGAGAACCTTCCAGAAGGACAACCATCTCTGCATATCCACCAATCAGGCCTTTATGGTAAGGTGGCCAGATGGAAGCTACTCCTCATTAAAATGCACAAGACAGCCCACTTGGAGTTTGCCAAAAAGCACCTAAAGACTCTCAGATCATGAGAAACAAGATTTTCTGGTCTGATGAAACGAAGATTGAACTCTTTGGCCTGAATGCCAAGCGTCACGTCTGGAGGAAACCTGGAACCATCCCTACGGTGAAGCATGTTGGTGGCAGCATCATGCTCTGGGGATGTTTTTCAGGGGCAGGGACTGGGAAACTAGTCAGGATTGAGGCAAAGATGAACGGAGCAAAGTACAGAGAGATCCTTGATGAAAACCTGCTCCAGAGCGCTCAGGACCTCCGACTGGGGGGGCGAAGGTTCACCTTCCAACAAGATAATGAGCCTAAGTACACAGCCAAGAGAACGCAGGAGTGGCTTCGGGACAAGTCTCTGAATGCCAATGAGTAGCCAAGCCAGAGCCCAGACTTGAA
>NC_056451.1:18966380-19011380 GCF_018296145.1 Oncorhynchus tshawytscha
TGTCCATCAAGTCCTTGAGAACACAAATGGACTTGCTAAACCTGTCTGCTGCTTGCTCAGTCATGTTAGGACCCAGGCCCTTCAGAAAAGACTTCAAGAAGCTGTTGAGGTGGTCCAGGAGTAAGTCAAGGGTTATTCTTTCCCCTCCCTTTCCAGAACCTGTTCCAGGTAAGACTGTGTGCCAGCCGAGGGGAAAGAGTGGCAATGACTTGCAAGGTCAGTAGAATGGTTTTGTAGGCATATTGGCTATGACCATAGGCCTTGTAGAACAACAGAGCTACAGTGTATAACTTCAACAACATCTCACCATCTCCCTCCTTCACTGCATCCTGCATAATGGACAGGAAGAAGCCGAAGATGAGTCTTCCACGTATGTTGTTTTTGTGGTCCCCCTCACTAGACCAGGGTGTATTCATTATTCCAATAGAAACTCTCATTTGCATTTTTTTTATTTAGAGTAAATGGTTTCTATTGCAAAACGTTTTGCAACCGACTAAACATTTTGCAACAGAATTGGCATAATGATTACACCCCTGGTTGCAATTGGCACTGAATCTATTGTCAAGGCATAATGTTTTTTCTTATGGTTCTGCCTTGCTTTGATGTATGTGTCAACATTTCTGCCACCTGGCACACGGCACGGGAGAATCTCCCTCTGTAGAGGTTGGCCCCTGGACGTATTTCTGACTCTGAGAACATTGGTTACAATGTTAGCGATATCATCAAACATGAAGAATCTGTCCATAATTTGTGACACAGAGACATGCAGCCAGCTCCTCTTCACTTCAGGTGAATCACTACTAACGTGGTCAGGAATTAAACCGTTTGAGACTTCTGTTGAGACCAATTGAAAAAAAAAGTGTAATAACAACAACGATATATACATATTTGTTCATGCAATAAACATTACAATAGAGCTATGGTATTTCAACCACATAAGACAATTAGATAATTACATGGTAAACTATTTGTAATGGTGTCATCTCATTGTATTCTGGAATAAGAATAAGATCTCAGACATGTTGAACATCAAGCATTTCAAATGTATTTATGCACTACTAGTTAGCTATTTAGCTAGTTAGCTAGGAGTCCAATTAATGTTCAAGATAGCAAAGACTCATTTAATATCAAATGATGTAGTTATACACCGAGCATACAAAACATTATTAAGGACACCTGTCATGTCAATCCCGAATAACAAAACAGACAAGTGTTCAGTAATATGTACTTATTGATTATTGTAATTTTCCTTGTTTTGAGGGTCAAGCATGTGCCAGACCTTTAATGATTTTCTGATGATGATGATGCCTGTGTGGAGTGAATATTGACCATATTCACAGACTACACCATATTCTCAGTTTAGAGCTGTGTCCATCCTGACCTGAAACCGTCCTCAGACCCAGAGACTCAGGCCAGGACCAGAGTCATTATGACACATTATGGAACTGGGCAACATTCCAGAAGACATTTCTGGGTTAGAACACCTATCCAATTGTATCAGAATCATATTTCCAGACCCTTTATGACTTAATAAGCCCGAATTAGCGGAAGTAAAGTAGAGAAGACCCATCCATCACAATGTGAATCAGAATGTCTGAGATGACATCACTAGTTTCCAGTCCAGACATCTCTTTGTCCGAGCTGGCTGGGTCTTGGGCTGATGAAGGGCAGAATCGCCTGCTGGGACAAGGACAGATACTAGTTAGTATAAAGACAGCTAATATTCAGTGACCAGAGTCATTGGGGACAGTGGACAGTCTGCAGTGCTGATCCTATTATGTCAAGCTCAATGACAGATCATTGTTGAACTATTTATCTTCTTATTTGTCTCTTGTCGGTTTGAGTGTGTGTGTGTGAAATATGGAGTCCTATACTGTATATACACTGTGTATAGACCGACCAGGTGAATCCAGGTGAAAGCTATGATCCCTTATTGATGTAATTTGTTAAATCCACTTCAATCAGTGTAGATGAAGGGGAGGAGGCAGGTTAACAAAGGATTTTTAAACCTTGAGGCAATTGGTACATTGAACGTTTTTGTGTGCCATTCAGAGGGTGAATGGGCAAGACACAATATTTAAGTGTCTTTGAACAGGGTATGGTAGTGCCAGGAGCACCAGTTTGTGTCAAGAACTGCAATGCTGCAGGTTTTTCACTCTCAATAGTTTCCTGTGTTTATCAAGAATGGTCCACCACCCAAAGTACACACCCAGCCAACTTGACACAACTGTGGGACGCATTGGAGTCAACATGGGCCACAATCCCTGTGGAACGCCTTTGGAGTCCATGCCCCAACGAATTGAGACTGTTCTGAGGGCAAAAGTGTGTGTGTGTGGGGGGGGCAACTCAATATTAGGAAGGTGTTCCTTGTGTTTGGTGAACTCAGTATTTTTATCATTTGTATGTGACACAACAATCCCCATGAGGTTCTCTCGATACTGTTGATGCCAACATATTCCGCCACTTTTCAGCAACCAAGATGCCCCCCCCCCAGTTGGAAGAAGAGTCAAAAGATCTTCTCCCCCACGAAAAGTCTTCAATGCAGAGATTTGCTGTTCTTTCAATGAACTTCCAGTTCTCAAGAGCAGCCATTGTTACGATTTTCAACTTCTGTGCCAAGTATAGTTGTTTCTAGTTGTCGTAATCCACTAAACCACCCCCACAGATTATCAGAGGATGCTGATTGGTCCGGCCATACTGTGGACGGTAGGGAGGGGCTCAAACTGTTTGAATGTGGTCGTGGCCAGACTGTGATGCAAAAATGCAAAACTGAAAGTAAGCTCGCAAGATCAAGATGATTCCTACGAGGCCAGCTGGGGTCCAGTAACTGCCAGCCTAGTGGTTAAGAGTGTAAGGCCAGTAACCGAAAGGTTCAAATCCTTGAGCAGACTAGGTGAAAAAATCCTTGAGCAAGGCACTTAATAAAGCTGGATTGTTTTTTTGCCTTTTATAAAGGCATTTCATGCAATTCTATGCCATTTACACAATAAAATACATTAGTAGAATCTTTTTTAATACCAAACAAATTTGTGAAATGAGTGGCTACTCTGAGAGTGGGAAACTGAGAGCAATAATAATGGCCTGAAGAGACATACATATAGTACAATGTATAGACTACAGTAGGCTACTAAATAAACTTTCCAGTGGCACTGCCTCCCCCAATGATGAAGATGAAGCCGAGGCTACTCACCGGTGATGGCCGATGTGCTCGTGCCAATAGCCTACCTCAAGATAAGCTACTTTGAAAAGCATTGCTATTCTGTCAGAATACCTCAAAAGTTTTTTAAAAACGTATTAGCTTCTTCAGATAGATTAGTCTTTTCAAAAGTACGCATTTGCTTTCCAAACTGTACGCTTTTCTCGCAATTGCATTTTAAAATGTCCAAAAGTCAACTGACGGCCACAACCAACCATAGATGACAGTTCAAATTTAAGTCAGGACTGGCTGTCATTGCTAGTGTACCCATGAGTTTAACAGTCAAATTGCCAGGGTTAGAGGTTCCAAAACCCATCTATGGATTATATGTCTATGGCCACAACGCATCAAGCTGTTCTACAGTACATTCGGAAAGTATTCAGGCTCCTTGACTTTTTCCCCAATGGTTTAAATTGTTTTTTCCCTCATCAATCTACACACAATACCCCATAACAACAAAGCAAAAACAGGTTTCTAGAAATGTTTGCAAATGTAATAAAACTGTTTGCAAAATGTTTATAAAAATCACATTTACATAAGTATTCAGATCCTTTACTCAGTAACTTGTTGAAGCACCTTTGGCCCACGATTACAGCCTTGAGTCTTCTTGGGGATGATGCTACAAGCTTGGCACACCTGTATTTGGGGAGTTTCTCCCATTCTTCTCTGCAGATCTGCACAGCTATTTTCAGGTCTCTCCAGAGATGTTCGATCGGGTTCATGTTCGGGCTCTGGCTGGGCCACTCAAGGACATTCGGAGACTTGTCCCAAAGCCACTCCTGTGTTCTTTTGGCTGTGTGCTTATGATATCGTCCTGTTGGAAGGTGAACCTTCACCCCAGTCTGAGCGCTCCTAAGCGCTCTGGAGCAGGTTTTCATCAAGGATATCTCTGTACTTTGCTCTATTCATCTTTCCATCAATCCTGACTAGTCTCCCAGTCTCCCAATATATATATATATATATATATTTAATTATTTGAGGCCTCCCGGGTGGCGCAGTGGTTAAGGGTGCTGTACTGCAGGGAGGGTTTTGCCGGTAGGGATACCCTTGTCTCATCATGCACCAGTGACTCCTGTGGCAGGCTGGGTGCAGTGCACAGTGTTTCCTCCGACACATTGGTGCGGCTGGCTTCCGGGTTGGATGCGTGCTGTGTTAAGAAGCAGTGCGGCTTGGTTGGGTTGTGTATCGGAGAACGCATGACTTTCAACCTTAGTCTCTCCTGAGCCCGTACGGGAGTTGTAGCGATGATACAAGATAGTAGCTACTAACAATTGGATACCACGAAATTGGGGAGAAGAAGGGGGTAAAATTCAACAACAAAAAAAGAAAAATAATAATAATAATTTGCAAAAAATTTTTAAAAAATATCAAAAAATCACTTTGGCGTATTGTATGAATTTAAACAATTTTAGAATAAGTCTGTAAGGTAACAAAATGTGTAAAAGTTCAAGGCGTATACTTTCCGAATGCACTGTATATTTGGTACACATGATGCCAAAATTGTGGCCTGTACGTGCTTGTGATAAAACCTAATCCATAGCTATTTTTTTAGAAGCTATTGATACTCTTTGGCTAAATGATGCTCTCTGATGTAATCTTTCAAACGTTTTTTTTGTTCAGACAGGAGTAATATAATTGTTGAAAAAAATGTGTTATATAATTTTGGCAAAATTAAACAATTCAGGGGGTGCTGCAGCACCTCTAGCACCCCTACTTCCCGCGGCTATGGGAAACAGTAATGAGATATGAAGAGAAACAGCATGAAACTGCCTCCAGACTGAATTATAGATGGACTCCATCTGCTGACGAGGACAAGTCTGTCAGGCCTCCTTAGTGTCTCTCCTCTCTGGGCTCTCCAGGCACGGTGATCACACTCACACATCTCTACACTGGGAGACCCAGGGAACCTCTGGGACATCCGGCTGTACACATCCTCTTGGTCAACTGTGAATGGCCACACCATACAGATGCCTGAAAGATCAGTGTTACCATCACTGTCACTACTACTGATCTAGGCTAGAACACTTTACAATGCAAGAAGATATCGGTAGCTTCCAGCTTTGTAGGCTAACTTACCTTACTAGCTGACACCTAAAGCTAACATCAATTCACTACCATAGTACTTTGTTTGTGATAATAGTCAAACCATAATGCAAAATATGCAAAAGCTGATTCCCACCAAAAACGTTATTAATTCCCTTATTCAGTCAATCTCTCAAATCTCTCCCAAAGATGATCTATTGCCTCAGCGAACTGACTCTGCTCCAATGGGCCGGCCCCATAGAAATAGAATGAATAGAAAGGTCATCTCCACTCAAGTCAATCATGGCATAATGGGTGGACTGGCCGTCATTTTGAGCGTACGCATACAGTGCCTTGCAAAAGTATTCCTCCACCTTGTCTTTTTTCCTATTTTGCTGCATTACAACCTGTAATTTAAATATATTTGATTTGGATTTCATGTAATGGACATACACAAAATGGTCTAAATTGGTGGAATGAAATGAAAAAAAAACTTGTTTCAAATAATATGTATTCACACCCTTTGCTATGAAGCCCCAAAATAAGATCCAATTACCTTCAGAAGTCACATAATTAGTGAAATAAAGTATGCCTGTGTGCAATCTAAGTGTCACATTATCTGCCTCATGATCTCAGTGTATATACTGTACATACACCTGTTCTGAAAGGCCCCAGAGTCTGCAACACTACTAAGCAAGGGGCATAACCAAGCAAGCGACACTATGAAGACCAAGGAGCTCTCCAAACAGGTCAGGGACAAAGTTGTGGAGAAGTACATATCAGGGTTGGGTTATAAAAATATATCTGAAACAAACCTGCCAAGAGAGGGCCGCCCACCAAAACTCACCGACCAGGCAAGGAGGGCATTATGTAGAGAGACAACAAAGAAACCAAAGATAACCCTGAAGGAGCTGCAAAGCTCCACAGCGGAGATTGGAGTATCTGTCCATAGGACCACTTTAAGCCGTACACTCCACAGAGCTGATCTTTACGGAAGAGTGGCCAGAAAAAAAGCCATTGCTTAAAGAACAAAATAAGCAAACATATTTGATGTTCGCCAATAGGCATGTGGGAGACTTCCCAAACATATGAAAGAAGGTACTCTGGTCAGATGAGACTAAAATTGAGCTTTTTGGCCATCAAGGAAAACGCTATGTCTGGCGCAAATCCTACACCTCTTTTCACCCCGAGAACATCATCCCCACAGTGAAGCATGGTGGTGGCATTATCATGCTGTGGGAATGTTTTTCATCGGCAGGGACTGGGAAACTGGTCAGAATTGAAGGAATGATGGATACAGGGAAATTCTTGTCTTACAGAGAAGTGAGACTGGGACGGAGGTTCACCTTCCAGCAGGACAATGACCCTAAGAATACTGCTAAACAACACTTGGGGAAACATTTAATTGTCTTGGAATGGCCTAGTCAAAGGCCAGACCACAATCCAATTGAGAATCTGTGGTATGACTTACAGATTGCTGTACACCAGCGGGACCCATCCAACTTGAAGGAGCTGGATGTCACGCTCTGACCTTAGAGATCCTTATTATTCTCTATGTTTGGTTAGGTCAGGGTGTGACACGTGGGAAAATCTATGTTTTCTATTTCTTTGACTTTGACCGAGTGTGGTTCCCAATCAGAGGCAGCTGTCTATCGTTGTCTCTGATTGGGAGTCATACTTAGGCTGCCTGTTTTCCACCTGAGTTTGTGGGATCTTGTTTTCTGTGATCTTGTTTTCTGTTTCTGAGTGTTTTTAAAATAAAGGAATCATGAACACTTTCCACGCTGCTCTTTGGTCCACTCTTCCTACCACCAACGAGAGCCATTACACTGGAGCAGTTTTGCCTTGAAGAATGGGCAAAAATCCCAGTGGCTAGATGTGCCAAGCTTATAGAGACATACCCAAAGAGACTTGTAGCTGTAATTGCTGCAAAAGGTGACTCTAGTATTGACTTTGTTGTGTGAATAGTTGTGTACGCTCAAGTTTTCAGTTTTTTTTGTCTTATATCTTGTTTGTTTCACCAAAAATATATATATTTTGCATCTTCAAAGTGGTAGGCATGTTGTGCAAATCAAATGATAAACCCCACAAAATCCATTTTAATTCTAGTTTGTAAGGCAACAAAATAAGAAAAACGCCAAGAGGGGTGAAAACTTTCGCAAGCCACTGTAGCTAGGTTTAAGATATATAGGTTAAGACAAGAGGATTCTAATATCCCATATTTCTTTGTGCCACTATTAAACAAGGGAACAGCTTCTGCATTCAGAATAACTCGGAGTGAATGGTAGCAGCACGGAAAGTTTGCCATCAAAGTGAAAAATAAACACAGTGGAAATGGTGAATTTCAACCAACAACTCAGGAAACATAGAGCATAAGTGCTTTACTGCCATTCTATTCATTTAAACATTTAAAAAATAATATACAGCTACTTCATTACTTGATTTCACGACCACTGGTCACGTTTTCAATGCTAATCCTGCAGAATCCAGCAACGGCTTCTGGTCTCATGAATTTCTTAATTTTCAATAGCTTCCGCATGGAATTAGGTCTTCAACCTAGGTCTTCAACCTAGTTAAACAGTTAGACATTGGATGTGTCAGTGCTTGCAAACTTTTACAGATTACAAAGGGAAACCCAACCGCGAGCTGGCCAGTGACCCGAGCCTACCAGATGAGCTAAATACCCTCTGTGCTCGCTTCGAGGCAAGCAACACTGAACCATGCATGAGAGCACTAGCTGTTCTGGATGGCTGTGTGATCATGCTCTTCATAGCCAACGTGAGTAAAACCTTTAAACAGGTTAACATTCACAAGACAGACAGATTACCAGGATGCGTACTCAGAGCATGCACTGACCAGCTGGCAAGTGTCTTTACTGAAATGTTCAACCTCTCCCTAACCCAGTCTGTAATACATACATGTTTCAAGAAAACCACCATAGTCCCTATTGCCCAAGAAAGCCAAGGTAACCTTTCTAAATTACTATCGCCTCGCAGCACTCACATCTGTAGCCATGAAATGATTTGAAAGGCTGGTCATGGCTCACATCAACATCCTCATCCCAGACACCCTGGACCCACTTCAATTTGCGTACTGCCACAACAGATCTACAGATGACGCAAACTCTATTGCACTCCACACTTCCCTCTCCCAACTGGACACCTACATGTATGTGAGAATGCTGTTCATTGACTACAGCTCAGCATTCAACACCATAATGCCCTCCAAGCTCATCACTTATCTGAACACCTCTGAACACCTCCCTCTGCAACTGGATCCTGGACTTCCTGATGGGCCACCCATAGGTGGTGAGGGTAGACAACAACACATCCACCATGCTGATCCTCAACACGGGGGCCACTCAGGGGTGTATGCTTAGTCCCCTTCTGTACTCCCTGTTCACCCATGACTGCATGGCCGCACACAACTCCAACACCATCAGTTTTCTTACAACACAATGGTGGTAGGCCTGATCACCGACAACGATGAGACTGCCTATAATTGAAGGTCAGAGACCTGGCAGTGTGGTGCCAGGATAACAATTTCTCCCCTAACGTCAGCAAGACAAAGGAGCTGATCATGGACTACAAGAGACAGAAGGTCGAGCACGCCCCCATTCACATCAACTGGCTGTAGTGGAACGGTCGAGAGCTTCAAGTTGTCCACATCACATAGGATCTATCAGTTGCGTCACACACCAACACAGTTGTGAAGATGGCATGACAATGCCTCTTCCTCATCAGGAGGCTTACAAGATTTGGCATGGGCCCTCAGATCCTCAAAAGGTTCTACAGCTGCACAATTGAGAGCATCTTGACTGGATGCATCACTGCTTGGTATGGCAACTGCTTGGCATCTGACCAAACAGTTGCCATACCCCCCAGCCTTGTGAATAATGTCATTACTGGTTAAAAAGACAGCTCACAATTTTATTAAAGAAGCTTCTTCTATGCAAATGTTGTTGATCAGTACAATAACATAAGCCCCATTCACCTGTATTGTGGGTAGGCCTATGCTACATATTCTTGATTTACCCAGTTTATCAACAGTGATTTACCTTTTAAATAAATTATTAACTTTATGTTGTTATGTAGTTAGATTGGTAAAAACAAAGTCAAATTGATTGTATGATTGAACAATTTATTCATTCATGCATAACGTTACATGACTGTCTCTGAAACATGTTGATGTAAAAAACATGAAAATGTAATGCTATTGAACTCAAAAGATGCCCAAGGATTGACCAGAGCAGTAGCTGAGTTTCTGACTTGAACAAGTCTTGTGACTTTGGCTAATATTCCTTCCTTTGTTGTGATATGATATAATTTTGGTATTGAGTATCGTGATGGTATCGAGTATTGTGATACTAAACCTGGTATCGGTATCGAAGTCAACATTTTGGTATTGTGACAACACTACACCAGACTACACAAAGAACCTGATGACCTTCAAGCACACTTTCAATTGCAAGCACGATCTGAAGTGTTGTCCATATCTCAAGTACACTACATGACCAAAAGTATGTGGACACCTGCTCGTCGAACATCTCATTCCAAAATCATGGGCATTAATATGGAGTTGGTCCCCTCCTTTGCTGATATAACAGCCTCCACTCTTCTGGGAAGGCTTTCCATTGCTGCGGTGGCTTCCATTCAGCCATAAGCAAATTTAGGTCATTGTTGGTTAATTAGGCCTGGCTCGCAGTCGGCGTTCCAATTAATCCCAAAGGTGTTTGATGGGGTTGAGGTCAGGGCTCTGTGAAGGCCAGTCAAGTTCTTCCACACCGATCTCAACAAACCAGATTTCCTTTCATTGGAAATAAGGGGCCGAGCACAAACCATGAAAAACATCCCCAGACCATTATTCCTCCTCCAACAAACCTTACAGTTGGCACTATGCATTTGGGCAGGTAGCGTTTTCCTGGCATCCGCCAAAACTAGATTAATCTGTCGTCCTGCCAGATGGTGAAGCGTGATTCATCACTCCAGAGAACGTGTTTCCACTTCACCAGAGTACAATAGTGGCGAGCTTTAAATCACTCCAGCCAACACTTGGCATTGCGCATGGTGATCTTAGGCTTATGTGTGGCTGCTCGGCCATGGAAACCCATTTCATGAAGCTCCCAATGAACAATTATTGTGATGATGTTGCTTCCAGAGGGAATTTGGAACTCGGTGGTGACTGTTGCAATCGGGGACAGGCAAATATTTACTTCTTACGTGCTTCAGCACTCGACGGTCCCTTTTCTGTGAGCTTGTGTGGCCACTTCACAGCTGAGCTGTTGTTGCTCCTAGATGTTTCCACGACAGGAGGTTGGTGGCACCTTAACTGGGGAGGACGGGCTGGAATGGCATCAAATACATCAAACACATTATTATGAGCTGTCCTCCCTTCAGCAGATTCCACTGGTTTCCACTTCACAATATCAGCACTTACAGTTGACCTGGGCAGCAGCTAGCAGGGGAAAAAATTGACAAAATGACTTGTTGGAAAGGTGGCATTCTATGACAGTGCCACGTTGAAAGTCACTGAGCTCTTCAGTAGTAGCCAATCTAGTGCCAAGGTTTGTCTATAGAGATTGCATGGCTGTGTACTCAATTTTATGCACATGTCAGCAATGGGTGTGGGTGAAATTGTCTAATCCACTCATTTGAAGGTGTGTCCACATACTTTTGTATATATAGTGTATCTTATCACTTTGAATTTACATGTGTTTTGTGTGCTCTAACAGTAAAGAACCTGTGACCAGGTTTTGTAGCAGATATTACATGTTGCAGATTTAACACTGTTGGAGAGGCTGTAGTGATGTACCTATTAAGCTGCTCCTACAAACAGGACTTTAAGTAATCACTCACACACACACACACACACACTCACTCACACATATATAGTACCGAGCTACATTGAAAACTGCAGTTCTTGAGGCGCGCTGAACCAAAAGAAAAATAAATGACAACACATAACAGCGAATAGGAGTACCTCTCAACCTCGCCAACTCAGAAAGATCTTGCATTACATTGTGAATCAGAGTAAGTGTTGGTGAATCTGTGTGGCTCCTCCCACTCCATTACTGACAAAACATCAGCAGTGAAACCAGACTGATTATACTGTAGTGCAGCATGGAACAAAGGTAATGCAATTCAATGGACCTGCTGCAACATTATCTCCTTCATATAATAATAACCATGGGGAGTAGAAAGTGGCTGTGGTGCAGTTAAACACAGACACACACAGGTGTCATTAAATCATATATTGTAGTAAGAGATATACTCATTCAACCATCAAAATGGTGCAAGTCTATTTGGCTGAAATAATTAAAACCTATAGAGACCAATGGAGACTGCGTGTGGCTTACTTCAATTGCCAGTTGCATGTACTGTAGGTGTCACACCCTGATCTGTTGCACCTGTCTTTGTGATTGTCTCCACCCCCCTCCAGGTGTCCCCCATCTTCCCCATTATCCCCTGTGTGTTTATACCTGTGTTCTCTGTTTGTCTGTTGCCAGTTCTTCTTGTTTATCAAGTCAACAAGTGGTTTTGTGTCTCAGCTCCTGCTTTTCCCAGTCTCTCTTTTTCTCGCCCTCCTGGTTTTGACCATTGCCTGTCCTTACTCTGAGCCCACCTGCCTGACCACTCTGCCTGCCCCTGAGCCTGCCTGCCGACCTGTACCTTTGCCCCACCTCTGAATTATTGACCTCTGCTTACCCTGACCCTGAGCCTGCCATCCGGTACCGTTGCACCACCTTTGGTTTACTGACCCTTGCCTGCCTTGACCTGTCTATTGCCTACCCCTTTTGGAATATTAAACCATTGTTAATTTGACGTTGTCTGCATCTGGGTCTTACCTTCACAGTTGAGAGTAGCTCAACATAGTATATTCAACCATCTAAGTATATATGGTAGAAATAATAGCTTTCACACAGACCAAAAGTTAAAGCAATTTCCCTACAATGAAAACTGTGTATAGCTAAACTTAAACTGCGATATCCTCCCTTACACTGCCAATGGCTTGTATTGACCCTGCAGCCCTGGCACCGTACAGTACCTACCCTACCAGAACCCCAGATTTAAATGGTCAGCCCCTGACACTTAACACCTCATGAAGCAGTTTAAAAGTACTCATTTAAACTGCCATTTTACCTCAATCTCAAACTTTTATCGAGCACTACTTCAAAAACTGCTGTTGGATACTTTCTTCCCTCGGGGCCAGCTCTTTTTTCCCTCAGGTTTTAATTTTTCAATCAGCTGAGGGGTCAAATGTTCCCACTAGCGGCAGCCATTATAAATTGTGATTTTCTAAAAGAACGCTGACACAATTAAGAAATGGTAGGGGAGGGAATTAGATTACATTAATTAAAAGGAATAAAAAAAGAAGAGAGGGAAGATGCGAAAGAGGAAGGCCCATTGTGATGAGGTGCAGGGTGCCAGCAGTGGCCCGGGCTGGCCTACTGATTTACATGATCTGTAGACTTATGCGTTTTTGCCTGCGATACAAGGGGGTTGGCTGGGGCTGGCTCCGACTAGACCCTGCTGGAGATCGCGCAGAGGGGAGTGAAGCCCCCAGGCTGCGAGCGGAGAACAGCTTCTTCCTGGTATATTGTTTCTGTAGGCGTCAGATAATGGATTATGTCCAGAAGGAAAGGGAGAGAGGATGGAAGATGCTGCCAGAGCAATGAGGTGACATGAGAGAGGTCAGCCTAGGTGAGAGTGTGTCTGGTTTTCTCTTAGCAGGCAATGAGCGTGTGTGCGGTGTGTGTGTTTGTGTGAGTGTGTGCCCGCCTGTGTGTGGGTGAATGTGTACCAACCAAGGGTTTTGAAAAGCTGAACTGTGTTACACAAAGAACTTTGTCATCATAAAATTGTTATTACATTCTTCTTCATTTACGACTTCTGTTAAGAAAGAAAATGAAAACTTTAGGAATCTTTCATTCTTGAAAAAGCTGCTAATAATAAATAACTTAAATGTGAGCTCTGTGCTTCCTCTCTCTCTCTCTCTCTCTCTCTCTCTCTCTCTCTCTCTCTCTCTCTCTCTCCCTCATCCTTTGTTTCTTCCTCTCTCCACTGCAGACTATTTTGTCATTGCTCCTGACCTTCAACAAACAAAGGATTCAAAATTCTCACAAGAAGAGACAAATAAAGCTTCCTTCAGGGCACTACTCCACCCTTTAGCCTACAGACAAACAATTATAGGGTGCTCTCAGCGGCTGTCAAACAGCTAGCATCTATAGAGGCTTTCTCATCTTCCTCTATTTACCAAAATTACAAAGAACATCATGAAACAATGTATCTTGGCATACTGTGTAGACGACTGAACATATGAGAGAATGTTTCACTTCACAGTGAGATGTAAAGATCAAGTAAACACACACACGCATACATGCATACACACACATGCACACACACACACAGACACACACACGTGCATGTAAACACACACACACACACACACACACACACACACACACACAGACACACACACAGAGACACACACACGTGCATGTAAACACACACACACACACACACACACACACACACACAGAGACACACAGACACACACACGTGCATGTAAACACGCACACATACACACACACACCCTCAGAAGCAGGACGAAACATGGGATTAAGACAATTGAAGACCGCTTTCAGCAGGAATCGCAAATGTGAACAGCGTGAGCACTATGTGCTCCAACCAGCTTTATTCATTTGAGATGCTCTGCATCTGAGAGCCGGAGCTGCCAGCTTTTCAATGCACAATCAATTCAGTCCCGCACCGCGTGTCATCCAGTCTACATCAAAAAAGAGTTTGAAAAGTTTCTTACCAAAAACTTAGACCCTCTTCTAAAACAACATTGCCATACTTTCCCCTCACTACCTGCTATTGATTGATGGGATATGAAAGCCTCTGTTTATTTTATTTTTTCTCTATCTCATCTCTGCTGATGCTATTTAGGACGAACGAGCAAATCGCTAAGCCAGAAAATAAATCTTTACGGAATGATTCCTGCCCTCATGTTGTTTCAGTAATCACTCAAATGTATGAGCACTGCTACAGTATCTGCCTCTCCTTGTGGGCACAATAAAACGACATCTATTAGCCAGTCAAATCTCTTTGGATTCCCATTGTATAGAGCTAAGGTTGCAGACAGCAGTAGCTACCACTGAGCCCATTGCTACTATCATTACACACATCTCTATTTGAGGTTCCTATTCATAGGCATTTAAGGAAAACAAAAGCTTCATGGCCCGTATTCAATAAGAGTCTCAGAACAGAAGTGCTTATTATATTGACAGGGGGGACCTGATCCTAGATCAGCACTCCTACTCTGAGATTCTGTGAATACGGGTTCATATTCCCTCTCACTTCAATCCCACTCCTAAAGGTAGAGCTAGTGGCCATCTGAGGTATTTGGGGCAACGCCGGGATCTTTCACAATTCATTTTTCAAACTTTGCCAGAATTCGCCTCCCTCGATCTTGTTGTACTCAGCATTCCATATCGGTGATGCAATTAAGTAATCTTTGAAATCAATTTGCTGTGAAACGTTGGGACTGGAGTGAGAAGCGAGAAAGGAGATTAATTGCCTGCTGGAAATGGAACATAAATATTGATTGAATTAATTATAGCAGCAGGGAAAGAGCAGAAGGGAGGTGGCTCCATCACTGATGAGACTAACTAAAGCGGTTATCCTTAAGAAGAAAATAAATACATTACCTCAAACTTCTCAGAACACTCAACATTTATCTGTCGTCAGCCTCTCACCCCTCCAGCGTCTCCATTACTCTGCTTTCTCCTGGAGTCAAGTGGACATCTAAATCCACCTACTCCGACTCTATGTCCTCATCTAGTCAAAGTCAGTCATTTACTGCAGCTTCACGAAAGATGATAAAAACTTGAGCACTGTAAATCTTTTTTATTATTATTAGACAGAGAGAAAACACCATTAGCCTTACGGTTGAGTTTAAACTAATTATTTCCAGTTTTATGGCACAGCTTAGCCTCTCTTTTCAGTTTTGTCCCAGTACCAACCCTATTGTGTTTTCAGAGTAAACTGATTAGATACTAAGGTGTTAGCCAGTGATGCAATTGATTACTAGCATGGTGGGTAATTTCTTATCAACATATTGGCTATGTGATTCGGTATCATCACTCTACACACATGACCTTCAGTTAATCTGATGAGTTCGGTTCATAGTTGAGGTGTGTGTGTAACGGAGGCCTCCACTCAGTGTTGAGACTTAAATGTTCTTTAATTAACATAATTACCACAGACCCAGAGCTCTCTGGCAGCCCACTGCTTTAGTGACTGACTGAGCATCCTTTCCTCTCTCTCCCCAAGTCTTTCTTATTCTAAATGACATTTGCAAATGCTATGCAGGGTGACTTAAAAATCAATTTCCCACTTCACTTCCCTGTTCGAAGTCCATTCGTCTTGCCTGGTATTCCTATGTTTTGCATATCGATTTGCTGCTGTCTGCTCCCGTCCAGGTGGAATGTTCTGGGCGCTCCGGGGCTGAAGGGGATCTTCAGAGGGAAGCGGTCGGTAATGGAGTCATCTCCTCATTATCCTCCATGTCCCTGGGATATAACCATAACAGGAGAGACCAGACCAGGCCAGACTGGACCAAACTGGAGCAGATTAGAACAAACCAGACCAGAAACAAACCAGACCAAACCAGACTGGACCAGAACAGAACAGGCCAGAACAGAAACAAACCAGACAAAACGAAACCAGACTAATCCAGACCGAAACAGACTGGACCAGAACAGGCCAGAAGAGAAACAAACTAGACCAGACCAGTCCAGAATGGAGTGAATTAGAACAGACCAGACCAGACCCAGCCATGTCCCATAGATCTGGCACAGTCCAGACCAGAGGAAGAAAACTCTATCACTAAAATAGAACTCACTTGTGAACAGGAAATGATATGTTTCTCCTTATAATCCAAGACAGATCCAAGTTGCATTATATAGTTTGTACAAAGGAATATGTTTTCTACATCATTCTGCCATTGTTGAACAGAATGTGAATCATTGGTCAATAGCTCCCACATTTCCTGTAGTGCCGGTGATGCTGGGAACACAGTTACAGACACAAACACAGACAGACAGACAGACAGACACACACACACATACACACACACACACACACACACACACACACACACACACACACACACACACACACACACACACACACACACACACACACACACACACACACACACACACACAGACATACACACACACACACACACACACACACACACACACACACACACACACACACACACACACACACACACACACACACATACACACAAACACACACACACACACACACACACACACACACACACACACACACACACACACACATACACACAAACACACACACGCACACACACAGACACACAGACACGCACAGACGCACAGACACACACACACACACACACACACAGTGACAGGTAGGTACATGGGATTTGGGATCGATATGTCGAGTGTGGAGCTAACAAGCCAAGTGGCTATATTTAGCCTGCAGACACCTGTCAGGTTCAGACAGGCAGAGGGGAGCACTCCCACCTGCAGAGAGCCAACGAACCTCACCTCTCCGTCATACAACTTGCCATACAACCTGTTCTGCACTCAGAAACCCTGTCCACCGCTCAGGAGAGTACCTCTACACATCTACAGAGTATGTGGGATAACTGTGATGGAGAAAGCATTTAGAGGGTATTTAGAGGATATTGAATAGGGGAGGAAGCTGAGGCTGAGGATAGAGAACAAGAGAGATTTGTGTCTATGTGTGTCTATGTGTCTACCTGTGTGTGTGTTGTGTGTGTGTGTGTGTTTGTATCTATGTGTGTCTATGTGTCTACCTGTGTGTGTGTTGTGTGTGTGTGTGTGTGTGTGTGTCTATGTGTCTACCTGTGTGTGTGTGTGTGTGTGTGTGTGTTTGTGTCTATGTGTCTACGTGTGTGCGTGTGTGTGTGTGTGTGTGTTTGTGTGTGTGTGTGTGTTTTACCTGTGTGTGTGTTTACCTGTGTGTGTGTGTGTGTGTGTGTGTGTGTGTGTGTGTGTGTGTGTGTGTGTGTGTGTGTGTGTGTGTGTGTGTGTGTGTGTGTGTGTGTGTGTGTGTGTGTGTGTGTGTGTGTGTGTGTGTGTGTGTGTGTGTGTGTGTGTGTGTGTGTGTGTGTGTGTGTGTGGCTGGCAGCATGAGCTTTTCCTTCCACTCACATCTTCATTATAATGTAGTAAAACTGACATCATGTTTATATAAATGTCACTTCTCCTCTATGTAATAAATACTATAAATACTAGTGAGTGTGTCTGCTGCTATTTGTGATCCTTGATTCATTACCATCATTAATGGCATTTTCTAGATAATGATCCTGAATGAATGGGCTTCAGATGCTTTGCTGTTAATGATTATTTCACAAAGTTAATTGAAATACAGAGCTGAAAAGAGATCCGTTTTGAAAAGAGACACATACAGACACACTGCACAAGCTACAAGTGTGTGTGTATGTGTGAGCTAGCATGCATGTGTTCATATATATATATATAGTACGGTTTCATGCAGCCAAGTTTATTTCCTAATTTGGTGTGATTCCAGCCTGAGCTGTGCCGTATCAAGCCTGGAGCTTGTGTTGTGGTCCGTGACCAACAGAGAGAGCTGCCTGCCTGCTGATGGTGGACGTGTGTGTCAACCAGGGTACTCCTTCATTTCTCTCCTACTATGAGAGAAATCAGCTCTGTTGGGTATCTACAGTACATCCTGGCCACCCAACCAACCCACACCATACCATCACAACAGCCCTGAGGCCTTCACTTTCCCTTCAGTCAAGGGTTTAATGGTACTGCTAGGAGAGAATTTACATAGAAAAGTGTTTATGGTTTCACAGGATATAGCTTAGTGCAATGCTATTGGGAAAATAACCAAATATTTTACAAAGCTTGGTAAACAATCCTCAAAATACACTGTCCATGTTCTTCCAATGTCCACTGCTATAAGTTAGTGTTCGGAACGTCAATTAGAGCTTCACGAATTTCTCATGATTAATTTAGCTCTTATCAACAAATTCTAGGAAAGGATCTTACAACAGAAACAATTGTGAGTAATTGATTTGTGCTTAGCGTGATGGAACAGGCAGTATAAAGGACAGAGGCCTTACGCACTAGACGACAACATGGATGCAACACAAAGTGCATTTTGTTATTTTGTATCATATGAGGGGGACTATATTTCACAAGGTTGTTATTTTCATATAGGTATTTGTGAAGAAAGTTTAAATTATGTATGTTTGTCTTTGGGTGTGTGCGTGCATGCGCGTGCCTGTGTATACTCTTGTGCTGCCTGTGTGTACTGGGGCTCTAGGGGACAGTAGTGAGCAGAGAAGGGGGAGAGAGAGCGACTGGGACCGGGGTGGCCGGGTTGCCAGGTGGCAGGGTTGACCTAGCTCAGCTTCTCCATGGCCTTGAAGCAATATAAAGTATTTTCACCCAATCAGCATGGACATAATTGCATAAGACTGATATGGATTTCCTGTCACTCCTGCACGTTATGAAGAGAGCCAGGGATTTCTACACACTTGTGTATTTTTACAACATCACAACTGTGTGATAAACCATCAACAGACGTCCCTATGGGCGATAGGACTCAGACATGAGACAAATGGATGTGTGAAAAGTTGAGTTATAGACAGAAACACAATAGGAATGAATATGGTAAATCATATTATCACACACATCCAAGGCCTTTCATCACATTGACTCAGACACACACACACACACACACACACACACACACATACCGTGCAAGAATTTCATCAACGACACACACATGAAACCCAGACTCTGCATTCTACATATTTTCATAGAGTTGGTATATTACAGTCACGTCAGGAAACTGTATCTACAAAAGGATGTAAATAACAATATTTTATTCCCACCTGATTTACGATCATAATGTCATAATGTAATGAATTGCTGATGTAATGGATGTGGGCCCTGGCACAGGAACCTGATGACAGCAGCAATTACAGGAACACTTTGAAAAGATTCTGGAGGCGGAACAAATATACTGTAGCCAGGATCAATAGCATAAAACCTCAGCTCACTCAGACAGCTCAGAGAGATGGACAGGTTTCATCTCTCAATCCATATACAGGAGCCCCATATGCAGGGAAACACAGCAAGAAGAAAACATGTGAGGGGAATTTGTATTGTATTGTATACATTCATTTATTGTGAATCCTGGAGAAATAAAGAGTTCACCTAGCCTTACACTCCTAGACAGAAGGGTTCCAGAAGGTTTTTTCATCTGTTCCCATAGGAGAACCCATTTTGGTTCCAGGTAGAAAGAACCATTTTGTGTTCCATGTAGAACCCTCTGTGTAAAGGGTTCTACATGGAACTCAAAAGGGTTCTAGCTGGAACCAAAGTGGTTCTACCTTGAACCAAAAAGAGTTCTTCAAAGTTTTCTCCTATGGGGACAGCTGAAGAACCCTTTAAGATTCTAGATAGCACCTAGTTTTCTAAGAGTGTAACATAATGAAATATGTTCATGATCACAATCCTGACATGACATTTCCCAAATGAAATACAATCCTGTCATGATACATGACCACTACTTGGATATTTCTACTTATAACAGCATGAAATCCACTCAACCCTGTCTGATAGCCAGGTCCTATGGAAGGGATCTGTTAGTGACTCATATCAGATTAGTCATTTGGGAGCAGCTGCGGAGCGTTTGATTGGTGCGTAGGGCTGGAAAGCCTGTGTGTCAGGTTGTGCCCTCTCCAACCTGCCTGTGTGTGTGGCCCTCTGTTGATCTGTGTCTAGTTGGTCAGGGAGGGAAACCACCTGGTACCTGGTGACTATTAGAGTGCTTTCTGGGATCAGTTTGAGCCGAGGCATCATATGGGATGCAAGACACATCTCGGACGGAGCTGACAAGCTATATAAAGTCAGAAAGAAAGGCTGCAGCCGAAACGCGTCAGATTTTTAAAACTTTGTTTCTATTGAACATGGCATACAAATAAAGGCATTTCAATTAATTATATGAAGTGCCTTGGTCCCTTTTCTCTTTGATGACCAATTCACCCCTTTTACCAAAGAGCACCTTCTTTCTACCAAAATGTACTATTGTGTACCTTAGTAGCGCTTCCCTTCCTCCTCTTTCTACAAGCTATATAAAGTGTTGGGGATTGTTGGGCCTTCACCAAAGTACTCTTTCTCTGGCTGTCTCCAGTTATCTATCCAGTCTTTCTTTATGGTTCCTGCCTTGATTTCTTCAATCACATTTCCTCCCCTTTCTCCTGCCCCACCCTCCCTCCTCACCCTCTTCCCCTCTCTCTAGTTTGTTTTGGTGCTGCTCCTCAGGGCCTCTGTGTAATGTGGTTACCTCGTCACCTGTACCACATCTCTGAGGTGCGTTGTTTGTGTTGCTGTTCCAGAGATATTTGTCTTTGTTTGTGTTTCTCTATGAATCCCTGGACACAGACTGAACCATGTGTCACTGAGTAAGATGTAGCATTATCAGCAAGGGTGACTTCGGTGGCGGAATTTACCTTTCTCCCTTCTGTACATGTAGCAAGGCATTCACTCACATTCCCACATACTGCTGCTCACTTAAAGCCATTACTGTTGCTGTAAAGGCCCTGGTATGACAGATAAGGACTAGGCTATATACAGTGCCTTGCGAAAGTATTCGGGCCCCTTGAACTTTGCGACCTTTTGCCACATTTCAGGCTTCAAACATAAAGATATAAAACTGTATTTTTTTGTGAAGAATCAACAACAAGTGGGACACAATCATGAAGTGGAACGACATTTATTGGATATTTCAAACCTTTTTAACAAATCAAAAACGGAAAAATTGGGCGTGCAAAATTATTCAGCCCCTTTACTTTCAGTGCAGCAAACTCTCTCCAGAAGTTCAGTGAGGATCTCTGAATGATCCAATGTTGACCTAAATGACTAATGATGATAAATACAATCCACCTGTGTGTAATCAAGTCTCCGTATAAATGCACCTGCACTGTGATAGTCTCAGAGGTCCGTTAAAAGCGCAGAGAGCGTCATGAAGAACAAGGAACAGACCAGGCAGGTCCGAGATACTGTTGTGAAGAAGTTTAAAGCCGGATTTGGATACAAAAAGATTTCCCAAGCTTTAAACATCCCAAGGCGCACTGTGCAAGCGATAATATTGAAAAGGAAGGAGTATCAGACCACTGCAAATCTACCAAGACCTGGCCGTCCCTCTAAACTTTCAGCTCATACAAGGAGAAGACTGATCAGAAATGCAGCCAAGAGGCCCATGATCACTCTGGATGAACTGCAGAGATCTACAGTTGAGGTGGGAAACTCTGCCCATAGGGCAACAATCAGTCGTATATTGCACAAATCTGGCCTTTATGGAAGAGTGGCAAGAAGAAAGCCATTTCTTAAAGATATCCATAAAAAGTGTCGTTTAAAGTTTGCCACAAGCCACCTGGGAGACACACCAAACATGTGGAAGAAGGTGCTCTGGTCAGATGAAACCAAAATTGAACTTTTTGGTAACAATGCAAAACGTTATGTTTGGTGTAAAAGCAACACAGCTCATCACCCTGAACACACCATCCCCACTGTCAAACATGGTGGTGGCAGCATCATGGTTTGGGCCTGCTTTTCTTCAGCAGGGACAGGGAAGATGGTTAAAATTGATGGGAAGATGGATGGAGCCAAATACAGGACCATTCTGGAAGAAAACCTGATGGAGTCTGCAAAAGACCTGAGACTGGGACGGAGATTTGTCTTCCAACAAGACAATGATCCAAAACATAAAGCAATATCTACAATGGAATGGTTCAAAAATAAACATATCCAGGTGTTAGAATGGCCAAGTCAAAGTCCAGACCTGAATCCAATCGAGAATCTGTGGAAAGAACTGAAAACTGCTGTTCACAAATGCTCTCCATCCAACCTCACTGAGCTCGAGCTGTTTTGCAAGGAGGAATGGGAAAACATTTCAGTCTCTCGATTTGCAAAACTGATAGAGACATACCCCAAGCGACTTACAGCTGTAATCGCAGCAAAAGGTGGCGCTACAAAGTATTAACTTAAGGGGGCTGAATAATTTTGCACGCCCAATTTTTCAGTTTTTGATTTGTTAAAAAAGTTTGAAATATCCAATAAATGTCGTTCCACTTCATGATTGTGTCCCACTTGTTGTTGATTCTTCACAAAAAAATACAGTTTTATATGTTTATGTTTGAAGCCTGAAATGTGGCAAAAGGTCGCAAAGTTCAAGGGGGCCGAATACTTTCGCAAGGCACTGTACGCCATCGATCTCGGGAAGCTGATCAGCGTAAAGTGGCAACACTCTTTCTCTCTCTTGTTCTCTCTTGTTCTTTCTCTCCCTCTCACCCCCCCTGTTCTGTGCTCAGTTTAGCCTCATTCCAATTTTCCAACTACAATTTTTTTTTCTCTTGTAACTTATTTTTTGTTTGGGTCTCACAAAGGCTCTCTGAGCATTAATCTTTGAGTAGTTTAGACCGCTGTATAGTGAATAATGCAGGGCACAGTCCGATGCTCCCCAGGCGACTTCACCTTGCCTGAATGGATGAGTGCTCAAGCTGAACACACACACACATTCACCTTCTACACACCTTCTCCACAGGGAGTGGGGGAGTAACAACTCACAAACAGGAGGCAACATAGGATGTGTGTCATCTCCTTAAGCACATTTCTGTGTGTGTGTGTGTGTGTGTGTGTGTGTGTGTGTGTGTGTGTGTGTGTGTGTGTGTGTGTGTGTGTTTGTGTTTTTTGTTTGCTGGGGGTTGCCTTATTTTAAATTCAAAGCATCTATTCAATGTCCAATAGCTCTTAAATGCCTGTAAGAAAGTTAAAGGCCACCCAGCATCCTCACCATTTGACCCTCTTCTGACCCTATGAATAAATTCAGAACTGGACGTGCCTGCCCTGAATGAATCTAAAACCCATTATAACAACTTCGAAGATGTCCATTATACATTAAAGCAAAGTAACATTTGAGTGCTCTGCCTTTTCCTGGTAGCCTCATTAGGAAGACAACATCAAACGCTGAGGCGTTGTGGATAAACACTCAGGGAAGCTAATCCTCCCAATCTATTCCGTCTTAGGCCTTCAGCAATAATCAAAGACCACAGGTAGGACAAGAACACATCTAGCACTGAGATTAGTAGAAGAGCTATGGAATGAAAGGAAGAAGATCGGAGTATAGAAGGGGAAACACATTAACACAGGGGATCAAACATGCTCTCAGCTGGGAAGGCCCAGGAAGCTTGTCGAGCTAAGGCTCATGTCTACACGCACACACACAGGAAAACACAAACACACCCACAGCCACACACACCCACAGCCACAGCCACACCCACAGCCACACACACACACACACACAGCACACACACACACACACACACACACACACACACACACACACACACACACACACACACACACACACACACACACACACACACACACACACACACACACACACACACACACACATGGAGGAAGGAGATAAATACCCTGTCTTCTACCTCAGTACCACAGGTGTGTCAATGCTCTTTAGAATGGATATATCATTAGTAATTCAGGCATTTATAGTAAAGAAGAGAAATGTGAGTTTGAGGGATCATACAGGGTTTGTACCATTGTGTGTGTGTGTGTGTGTGTGTGTGTGTGTGTGTGTGTGTGTGTGTGTGTGTGTGTGTGTGGCTGTGGCTGTGTTTGTGTTTTCCTGTGTTTGAATGCTGTGTGTGTGTGTGTGTGTGTGTGTGTGTGTGTGTGTGTGTGTGTGTGTGTGTGTGTGTGTGTGTGTGTGTGTGTGTGTGTGTGTGTGTGTGTGCGTGTGAGCATGCGAGTTTGAGTGTACACCTGTCTGTGTGTGCAGTGTGTACATGTGTGTGAGTTGGTGTTTCTGCATAGTGTGTTATCTCTGAGTGAGAGAGCTTTAATATGACCAATAGGAATTCCATTAGCTTCTCTACACGTGGAGCGTTTGCTCCAGATCTTGTTTCCATAGCCCTGACCTCTTGAGCTGGGGTCACACTGTCTGACACTTGTTTATAGTGTTGTGAATACCTCAGTCTGCTGCCCACACCTGCCTCTCTCTCTCCCCCCAATTTCCTCTCTCTATCTGTCTCTCTACTTCTCATACTGTCTTTGTCTGTCTCTCTCTTTGTCTATCTGTCTCTATCTACCTTGCTCTCTCTTCTCTATGTGTCTCTCTCTATCTGTCTCTCTATATCTGTCTCTTTATCTCTCTTTCCTTCTCTGTCTGCCGCTCTCTTTCTCTCTATTTCTACCCCTCTCTCTCTTTCTCTCCCTTTCTCTCCCTCCAGAGAGGAGGAGAGATGTCAGGAAGGAAAAATACCAAATAGAGCAAAGCAAGCATTCAGCTGACTGACAAGCTCAGCACATTGGAGAGAATCAGGGAAAGAGGGAGAGAGTCAGGGAAAGAGGGAGAGTCAGGGAAAGAGGGAGAGTGTCAGGGAGAGAGGGAGAGTGTCAGGGAAAGAGGGAGAGTCAGGGAAAGAGGGAGAGTGTCAGGGAGAGAGGGAGAGTGTCAGGGAAAGAGGGAGAGTCAGGGAAAGAGGGAGAGTGTCAGGGAAAGAGGGAGAGAGTCAGGGAAAGAGGGAGAGTCAGGGAAAGAGGGAGAGTGTCAGGGAAAGAGGGAGAGAGGGAGGGAAAGAGGGAGCGAGAGAGGGAAAGAGGGAGCGAGAGAGGGAAAGAGGGAGAGAGGGAGGAAGTCAACATTCAGACAGATGATTTGGACCCCCTCCGAGTCTGCACTGCCCTCACTGTTTACACAGAGGAAGATTTGGGTTTTACACGTCACTGCTCATGCCTTTTTATGTGCGAAGTCACTGGCTCTGACTGAAATTGAACATCACTTGTTTGTGAGAGAGTCAAAGGTCCAGTATTTGATCTGTTGGTGGGAGTGCATGGGTGTGTATACACAGTACAGTCTACTGCACACACACACACACACACACACACACACACACACACACACACACACACACACACACACACACACACACACACACACACACACACACACACACACATTTTGTGAAGAGCAGAGTGGGACAATCCCATTATTCTCTCAGGGCTCCATAAGCTGACGCATACTCACATCTCCTCCTCCCCCTTCTCCCTCTCTCTGCAGAAACCAGGCCAGGGGATGACATGTCCACTATGTGCTCCCACATCTTTCAACACCACAACTACCACTCTGGACCTGGTCCAACCTACCCTAACCTGCCCTAACCTGCCCAACAACACCACAACTACCACTCTGGACCTGGTTCAACCTGCCCAACAACACCACAACTATCACTCTAGACCTGGTCCAACCTGCCCTAACCTGCCCAACAACACCACAACTACCACTCTGGACCTGGTCCAACCTGCCCTAACCTGCTTAACAACACCACATCTACCACTCTGGACCTGGTCCAACCTGCCCTAACCTGCTCAACATCACCACAACTACCACTCTGGACCTGGTCCAACCTGCCCTAACCTGCTCAACATCACCACAACTACCACTCTAGACCTGGTCCAACCTCCTCTAACCTGCCCAACAACATCACAACTACCACTCTGGACCTGGTCCAACCTGCCCTAAACTGCTCAACATCACCACAACTACCACTCTAGACCTGGACCAACCTAACCTGCACAACAACACACAACAACACCTGGACCACCTGCCCTAACCTGCACCACACAGGACCTGGACCAACCGGCCCTAACCTGCACAACAACACCACAACTACCACTCTGGACCTGGTCCGACCTGCCCTAACCTGCCCAAAAACACACCACAAATACCACTCTGGACCTGGTCCAACCTGCCCTAACCTGCCCAACAACACCACAACTACCACTCTGGACCTGGACCAACCTGCCCTAACCTGCTAAACAACACCACAACTACCACTCTGGACCTGCCCTAACCTGCTTAACAACACCACATCTACCACTCTGGACCTGGTCCAACCTGCCCTAACCTGCCCTAACCAGCTCAACAACACCACAACTACCACTCTAGACATGGTCCAACCTGCCCAAACCTGCCCTAACCAGCTCAACAACACCACAACTACCACTCTGGACCTGGTCCAACCTGCCATAACCTGCCCTAACCAGCTCAACAACACCACAACTACCACTCTGGACCTGGTCGAACCTGCCCTAACCTGCCCAACAAGACCACAACTACCACTCTAGACCTGGTCCAACCTGCCCTAACCTGCCCAACAACACCACAACTACCACTCTGGACCTGGTCCAACCTGCCCTAATCTGCCCAACAACACCACAACTATCATACTAGACCTGGTCCAACCTGCCCTAACCTGCCCAACAACACCACAACTACCACTCTGGACCTGGTCCAACCTGCCCTAATCTGCCCAACAACACCACAACTATCACTCTAGACCTGGTCCTACCTCTAGACCTGCCCAACAACCTGCCCTAACCTGCCCTAACCTGCCCAACAACACCACAACTACCACTCTGGACCTGGTCCAACCTGCCCTAACCTGCCCAACAGCACCACAACTACCACTCTAGACCTGCCCTAACCTTCCCTAACCTGCCCAACAACACCACAACTACAGCTCTGGACCTGATCCAACCTGCCCTAACCTGCCCAACAACACCACAACTTCCACTCTAGACCTGGTCCAACCTGGTCCAACCTGCTCAACATCACAACAACTACCACTCTAGACCTGGTCCAACCTGCCAAAACCTGCCCAACAACACTACAACTACCACTCTGGACCTGATTCAGCCTGCCCTATCCTGCTCAACAACACCACAACTACCACTCTGGACCTGGCCCAACCTGCCCTAACCTGCCCAACAAAACCACAACTACCATTCTAGACCTGGTCCATCTTGCCTTAACCTGCCCAACAACACCACAACTACCACTCTAGACCTGGTCCAACCTGCCCTAACCTGACCAACAACACCACAACTACCACTCTGGACCTGGTCCAACCTGCCCTAACCTGCTCAACAACACCACAACTACCACTCTGGACCTGGTCCAACCTGCCCTAACCTGCCCTAACCTGCTCAACAACACCACAACTACCACTCTGGACCTGGTCGAACCTGCCCTAACCTGCCCAACAACACCACAACTACCACTCTAGACCTGGTCCAACCTGCCCTAACCTGCCCAACAACACCACAACTACCACTCTGGACCTGGTCCAACCTGCCCTAATCTGCCCAACAACACCACAACTATCACTCTAGACCTGGTCCAACCTGCCCTAACCTGCCCAACAACACCACAACTACCACTCTGGACCTGGTCCAACCTGCCCTAATCTGCCCAACAACACCACAACTATCACTCTAGACCTGGTCCAACCTGCCCTAACCTGTCCTAACCTGCCCAACAACACCACAACTACCACTCTGGACCTGGTCCAATCTGCCCTAACCTGCCCAACAGCACCACAACTACCACTCTAGACCTGCCCTAACCTTCCCTAACCTGCCCAACAACACCACAACTACCACTCTGGACCTGATCCAACCTGCCCTAACCTGCCCAACAACACCACAACTACCACTCTAGACCTGGTCCAACCTGGTCCAACCTGCTCAACATCACAACAACTACCACTCTAGACCTGGTCCAACCTGCCATAACCTGCCCAACAACACTACAACTACCACTCTGGACCTGGTTCAGCCTGCCCTATCCTGCTCAACAACACCACAACTACCACTCTGGACCTGGTCCAACCTGCCCTAACCTGCCCAAGAAAACCACAACTACCACTCTAGACCTGGTCCAACCTGCCATAACCTGCCCAACAACACCACAACTACCACTTTGGACCTGGTTCAACCTGCCCTAACCTGCCCAACAACACCACAACTACCACTCTGGACCTGGTTCAGCCTGCCCTAACCAGCCCAACAACACCACAACTACCACTCTAGACCTGGTCCAACCTGCCCTAACCTGCCCAACAACACCACAACTACCACTCTGGACCTGGTCCAACCTGCCCTAACCTGCCCAACAACACCACAACTACCACTCTGGACCTGGTCAAACCTGCCCTAACCTGCCCTAACCTGCTCAACAACACCACAACTACGACTCTGGACCTGGTCGAACCTGCCCTAACCTGCCCAACAACACCACAACTACCACTCTAGACCTGGTCCAAACTGCCCTAACCTGCCCAACAACACCACAACTACCACTCTGGACCTGGTCCAACCTGCCCTAATCTGCCCAACAACACCACAACTATCACTCTAGACCTGGTCCAACCTGCCCTAACCTGCCCAACAACACCACAACTACCACTCTGGACCTGGTCCAACCTGCCCTAATCTGCCCAACAACACCACAACTATCACTCTAGACCTGGTCCAACCTGCCCTAACCTGCCCTAACCTGCCCTAACCTGCCAAACAACACCACAACTACCACTCTGGACCACAACTACCACTCTGGACCTGGTCCAACCTGCCCTAACCTGCCCAACAACACCACAACTACCACTCTGGACCTGATCCAACCTGCACTAACCTGCCCAACAACACCACAACTACCACTCTAGACCTGGTCCAACCTGGTCCAACCTGCTCAACATCACCACAACTAACACTCTAGACCTGGTCCAACCTGCCCTAACCTGCCCTAACCTGCCCAACAACACCACAACTACCACTCTGGACCTGGTCCAACCTGCCCTAACCTGCCCAACAGCACCACAACTACCACTCTAGACCTGCCCTAACCTTATCTAACCTGCCCAACAACACCACAACTACCACTCTAGACCTGGTCCAACCTGGTCCAACCTGCTCAACATCACCACAACTACCACTCTGGACCTGGTCCAACCTGCCCTAACCTGCCCAACAAAACCACAACTACCACTCTAGACCTGGTCCAACCTGCCATAACCTGCCCAACAACACCACAACTACCACTTTGGACCTGGTCCAACCTGCCCTAACCTGCCCAACAACACCACAACTACCACTCTGGACCTGGTTCAGCCTGCCCTAACCAGCTCAACAACACCACAACTACCACTCTGGACCTGGTCCACAACCTACCCAACAACACCACAACTACCACTCTAGACCTGGTCCAACCTGCCCTAACCTGCCCAACAACACCACAACTACCACTCTGGAGCTGGTCCAACCTGCCCTAACCTGCCCAACCTGCTCAACAACACCACAACTACCACTCTGGACCTGGTCCAAACTGCCCTAACCTGCCCAACAACATCACACTACCACTCTGGACCTGGTCCAACCTGCCCTAACCTGCCCAACAACACCACAACTACCACTCTGGAGCTGGTCCAACCTGCCCTAACCTGCCCAACCTGCTCAACAACACCACAACTACCACTCTGGACCTGGTCCAAACTGCCCTAACCTGCCCAACAACACCACAACTACCACTTTGGACCTTGTCCAACCTGCCCTAACCTGCCCAACAACACCACAACTACCACTCTGGACCTGGTCCAACCTGGTCCAACCTGCCCAATATCCAATCAAAACCAGGACTCAGAACCACCACACCAGACCTGATCCAACAGTCCTCATATCCCCCAACAAAACCAGGACCCAGAACCCCCACACCAGACCTGGTCCAATAACCTTCCCCACACACCCCAACAACACCAGTTCTACCAATCTAGAGCTGGACAAACCTACTCAAACATCCCCCAACAACACCAAAACTATGAGTCTGAACATGGGCCAGCCTCCACCACAGAACCACCAGGGCTCAGAACCACCACACTCTGGACCTGGGCCAGACTCCTCCAGACTAGTCTACAGCACCAGCCCAGTTCTGCTCAGAACACCATGGGTTGATCTGAATCAGGACTGAGTAAACATGAATCCAGATAAAGATGCTATACAGTAAATCTGTTTTTATTATGGGAGATTACAGTCTAATGTGTGATTAGCAACAAATGACTAGGGTTTTTTATTGAGCCCTTCATAATCACAGTTTAGAAGATATAAATCAAGTGCACTGTGCAATGACCATAATGACATGTCCAAACTGGTTTATAAAGTACATTGTTTAATTCAAATAGGAACATTCATTCATTAATGTGTTCAGTCATTTAGTCATTCATTCAGACAGTCATTCATTCTAGCAGAATCACCACAGTCAAACAGGCTCCCCAGAGTTCTTCAGATAACTGGAACTTAAAAGGTCAGCTCAAAACCAGACTTTAATGTTCTGTAATGGTATTATAATAGCATTATCCCCCTGAGCTGCTCAAATGATATGTTGCTGTTAGAGATCAGAGATAATGCCAATGTGGATTTAATACCCAAGAACAGATGAGGCCAATAACAGATGAGGCCACTATAGAACACTACAAAACATCTATAGAAAATGAAAACTAAATATAGATTGATAGATGGACAAATTTTGCTGGGTCCCCAAAAGGATTGCTTAAGTGGGGATTCTGTGTGTAAAGTTCTCCTACAGACTGTGTTTTTACTATGACATCCAACTGTCATTTAGCTTTGGGCAGACCACAGGGCTATTTGGTCAGCTAGAATAAGTTATTTTAAGAGGTCATGATTGCTGTCACCGTTTTTCCTCAATATAGGCTTACTGTGACGCCTGCTCCCGTTCCCCCTCCCTGGCGCTCGAGGGCGCCAGGCTACCCATCTTTACACGCACCTGTCACCGTCATTACGCGCAGCAGCGCTCATTGGACTCACTTGGACTCCTTCACGTGGTTGATTTCCCCTGTTTATCTGTCGGTTCCTCTGTGGTGTTCCCTGTGTCCGCATTAATTGTTTTGTGTTCCTGTCCAGACACTGTTCCTGTTCTGTTTCATGTCCGTCCGTTATTAAACCTTCACTCCCTGTACCTGCTTCTCATCTCCTGCGTTGATCCTTTCACTTACATTATGTGCATGATTAAATAGGCATAACCTCCATTTACTATTAAAAAAAATAAGAATCATAGTATGGGAAGAAAACCTTACTGGGATTTGCATAGATTTGCATTTGAAATAGCCTTATGTTAATTTGCATGTCATTACGTTATGATTCACTCATTATTCAGAATCTGTGTTGTATAGGTTTACAGAACACAACAGTCCGTTACTCCCTGCAGTCAAACCAAGCCATTTGTATTAGTTCAGCTGCCACCGCAGCTACTTTCTCCACAAACGTATCCTGGTCATATCTGTCGACTTTGGCTCTAACTGTAGGTAATTCAAGCACAAAGAGCCCCTGAAAACGCTCTCTGAGCCAGTCTCAGTCTACTGTATTGTTGGAGTAGAGTAGACTCTGAGCCTAGTGGTAGATGTTGGAGGTGAAGTGTGGCTCCAAACATGGGCTGAAATTTCCCAGAGAGACAGAGAGAGAGAGAGAGAGAGAGAGAGAGAGAGATAGAGAGAGAGAGAGAGAGGTGGATGAAGAGAAAGGCAGAGAGGGATGTCTGTCCATGCAATTTTTGTCTGTCTTAAATAGATTTGCATTTTAAATAGCCTGATGTCAATTTTCATGTCATCACGTTATGATTCACCCATTATTCAGAATCTGTGTTGTATAGGTTTCCAGAACACGACAATCCGTTACTCCCTGCAGTCAAACCAAGCCATTATGAGATGTGTGTTTTTATGTAATTTTTATTAGTTCAGCTGCCACCGCAGCTGCTTTCCCCACAAACGTATCCTGGTCGTATCTGTCGACTTTGACTGTAACTGTAGATAATTCAAGCACAAAGAGCCCCTGAAAACGCTCTCTGAGCCAGTCGTAAATGTCATTCACGATCGGGCTGCAGAAAGGCTTTGATTTTCCCTGAAATGTGATTGCTCTGAAAGGCACAGCTAGACTGTGGTTGGCAAGACTGTGGTTGGCAAGAATTTTGTGAATGTATTTTGGGACATTGTCAACATGAGGTTACTGAAAAATACCTATCTTTAATCTGTGTGTAGGCCCATGTTCTGAATGGCTTGGTTATTTTGAATATATTCTCAGTCTGCTGTTGTATAGCTGGAGTAGAGTAGACTCTGAGCCTAGTGGTAGATGTTGGAGGTGAAGTGTTGATATTCCACATTTGCACCCTACTGTGGGCACATATCCCTTCTGTAGAAGGAGAGACAGTAGAGTGAGAGAGAGAGAGAGAGAGAGAGAGAGAGAGAGAGAGAGAGAGAGAGACAGAGAGAGAGAGAGAGAGAGAGAGAGAGAGAGAGAGAGAGAGAGAGAGAGAGAGAGAGAGAGAGAGAGAGAGAGAAGAGGGGAGAGAGAGACAGAGAGAGAGAGAGAGACAGAGAGAGAGAGAGAGAGAGAGAGAGAGAGAGAGAGAGAGAGAGAGAGAGAGAGAGAGAGAGAGACAGAGAGAGAGAGAGAGAGAGAGAGAGAGAGAGAGAGAGAGAGAGAGAGAGAGAGAGAGAGAGAGAGAGAGACAGAGAGAGAGAGAGAGAGAGAGAGAGAGAGAGAGAGAGAGAGAGAGAGAGAGAGAGAGAGAGAGAGAGAGAGAGAGAGAGAGAGACAGAGAAAGGGGGAGAGAGAGAGAGAGAGAGAGAGAGAGAGAGAGAGAGAGAGAGAGAGAGAGAGAGAGAGAGACAGAGACAGAGAAAGGGGGAGAGAGAGAGAGAGAGAGAGAGAGAGAGAGAGAGAGAGAGAGAGACAGAGAAAGGGGAGAGAGAGAGAGAGAGAGAGAGAGAGAGAGAGAGACACAGAGAAAGGGGAGAGAGAGAGAGAGAGAGAGAGAGAGAGAGAGAGAGAGAGAAAGGGGAGAGAGAGAGAGAGAGAGAGAGAGAGAGAGAGAGAGACAGAGAGAAAGGGGGAGAGAGAGAGAGAGAGAGAGAGAGAGAGAGAGAGAGAGAGAGAGAGAGAGAGAGAGAGAGAGAGAGAGAGTGAGAGAGAGAGAGAGAGAGAGAGAGAGAGAGAGAGAGAGAGAGAGAGAGAGAGAGAGAGAGAGACAGAGAAAGGGGGAGAGAGAGAGAGAGAGAGAGAGAGAGAGAGAGAGAAAGGGGAGAGAGAGAGAGAGAGAGAGAGAGAGAGAGAGAGAGAGAGAGAGAGAGAGAGAGAGAGAGAGAGAGAGAGAGAGAGAGAAGAGAGAGAGAGAGAGAGAGAGAGAGACAGAGAGAGAGAGAGAGAGAGAGAGAGAGAGAGAGAGAGAGAGAGAGAGAGAGAGAGAGAGAGAGAGAGAGAGAGAGAGAGACAGAGAAAGGGGAGAGAGAGAGAGAGAGAGAGAGACAGAGAGAGGGGGAGAGAGAGAGAGAGAGAGAGAGAGAGAGAGAGAGAGAGAGAGACAGAGAGAAAGGAGAGAGAGAGAGAGAGAGACAGAGAGAGAGAGAGAGACAGAGAGAGAGAGAGAGAGAGAGAGAGAGAGAGAGAGAGAGAGAGAGAGAGAGAGAGAGAGAGAGAGAGAGACAGAGAAAGGGGGATACTCTACCTAGTTAGTTATACAACTGAATCCATTGAACTGAAATGTGTCTTCTTTTTTCTTCTTCTTCCTCACTGCTGAAACCTATTCAGGCTTCTGTAACTCGTAGTTACTGTAAAAGGCAATGCACACTAGCTTGCTGATATTTGTGTTACTAAAGCAAGCGGCAAACTTCAAATGTGTACTTTCCACCGTACACTATCACAGGTTGTTGAGTGGCAGCGTTTTTTATATGGTTGTTTACATGTTGCATTGATTTTGTCAAAGCCATTTGAGAATGCTAGGACAGGGACTCATGTCCCTGAAAACATGATTTGGCAACATAGGTTTATTCATGTCTGGGATTCCTGAGTGGCACAGCGGTCTAAGCCACTGCCTCAGTGCTTGAGGTTCAAATCCAGGCTGTATCACAACCGGACGTGATTGGGAGTCCCATAGGGTGGCGCACAATTGGCCCAGCGTCGTCTGGGTTTGGCCAGTGTAGGCCACATTATCTTTCCCCTGTGCCTACCTTCACCTCCCTTCCCCGTGAGACACAAAGGTACACTTTGACAGGTACATGACAGCCTTCGACATCTCTGTGTGCCTGAAGGCCTTCCGCTCAAAGACCTCTCCACCACCTCTCCACTCCACGGTGTCCCAGAGTACAAATAACCTTGTTGTGACCCTGGACAACACCCTGTCATTCTCTACGAACATCAAAGCAGTGATTCTTGCAGGTTCATGCTCTACAACTTCCGTAGAGTACGACCCAACCTCACACAGGAAGTACCGCAGCTCCTGATCCAGGCATTTGTCATCTCCCGTCTGGACTACCGGAACTCGCTGTTGGCTAGGCTCCCCACTTGTGCCATCAAATCCCTGCAACATATCCAGAACGCTGCAGCCCACCTGGTGTTAAACTTTCCCAAGTTCTCCCATGTCACCCTGCTCGACATCACACTGGCTTCCAGTTGAAGCTCGCATCCATTACAAGACCATGGTACTTGCCTACGGAGCAGCAAGAGGACTTGCCCCTCCCTACCTTCAGGCTATGCTTCAGGTTATGCTCAAACCCTACAACCCAACCTGAGTACACCATTCTGCCACCTCTCATTTCTTAGCCCTTCCACCCCTACAGGAGGGCAGCACCCACTCAGCCCAGTCCAAGCTCTTCTCTGTCTGGCACCCCAATGGTGGAACCAGCAAAAACATTTCCCTACCTGAAGCTAGGAACAACACTGGCACTTCACTCTTTTCCCTCTTGCTAGCTCTGACTTTGCTACTTTATTAAGATGAATGAACTAACTGTAAGTCACTCTGGATATGAGCATTGGCTACATGACAAAAATAAACAATGTAAATGATGACAGAACATCTTTTCAATAGCTATCATACAGGGGAATGTCAAACCAGTGGTAATTGTGCATTCATTAGGGACATGGGGTACATATGTTTAATATGAATATAATAAGCATCCTGATGTCAACAGAGCACTCTAGAAATATTGTTAATTAGATAAATAGCCTAAACTACCTGTAATTTACTGGATGGATGTAAACTACTCGAACGGCAGATGTGTGTTATTGGACCAGAATTAATCTATTCAAAGCTTCCAATTCCCGCCCCCTTAAAACAGCGAACCTCCTATGCATAATAAAAAAAAGTCCACCCACTTGGAGGCGCGCGGGGAGAGCCATGGGATGCCTCGAGAAATGGAATCTCCCATTTGAGCTACAAGTACTGGCTAGTCTATTTTGCAACCACTGATCGGGATATTAGACAATAATCTGCGCAAAATCTGGTTGGATACATATAGCCTACCCCTGAGTCACTTTCCGTCGCTAGGCTACTCTTACCTAACGTAGCAGGCGTAAAGGCTACTCCGAACAGCTCCACCACGGAGCCACTAAATGTGCCATTTGGCGCAAGTGTAGGCTATAGCACGTGCAGCTTGACTAGTGCATTTGGAACTCAAATAGGGTGTGTGTGTGTGTTTTTATTACGCATATGTGCGCACTTGATATTGATGTGTAGACACTCAAATTATATTCGATTCAGATTCAACTATAGTTGCCACACATTGGTTACTTTAGACAAGACACCAATAGCTTCTTAAGGAAATAATAATCGTTTGAAATGCCACGCGTAATTGCATCCAAGCATCTAAACAGTTGTTATTTAAGCTACATAACAGGATTTTACTAAATATATTGGCGAATTCCAATAAATGAAAACGCAGCAAGAACTTAATCATGTCCTGAATAGATATTGCTTTGTAAAGAATATTTCGATAAATCTACAAAACACAGTTGATTAAGAAAGGCACACTCTTTCGACAAAAAAAACCCTATCACTCACCTCTCTCTTCTCTCTCTTGCGTTGTCTTGCATATTTCTCACCCCCAGCCCTCGTTGCTGTGGCTTATTCACTTCGGTGTGTCACCCACGCATTGCTCCGACTCCATCTCCAGAAGGGGGAAGGGGGGTGCTGGGTATATGCGTTTGTGACGAATCCCAGGGCTTCAAAGACTGAAACCAGGTCCAGCACCCGGACCGTAGACACACCGGCAAGGACACTCCAAACTGGGATGAACGATGGATGCTGCCCAAACGCGCACACTGGAATCAAGACAACACACCAGGAGCTATCCTGATTTTACGCTTTCTTAGACCTTCACTTCACCTGGCGCCTGTGTCGATCGAAGCCAGCGAAATTGGAGAATAACTTGATTACAAGGCTTTTACAATTAATTTGGATTTAAAAATATAGATTTTGAGAGCATCTCTTCAGAAACAGGGGGACCTTTGAATTTGGATCGACATACTGTTAAAATCTACTTGGACTGGATTTGTATTCATTTTACTCATAGGAACTTTGGAATAAAGCAGTTTTGAATTGCAGGTATTCTCAGACTTGTTCATTTCATCAAAAATATCTACATTAGGCTATAAATCGGCTACGCGCTCTTGAAATAATAAGTACAACGAACTTATTTGAATCAAGCTTGTGGAATTGTTGATTGTCTCTCGAAAGCATTGGAGCTTGGAACACGGAAGATATGCTTCAATGGAACTGTTAACTTTTTCAAGGTAAATATTAGTTTAATTTAATATATAGACACCTCAAAGTAACGAGTTATTGTTTATTGCAACCAAATGTGCTATGTCAATAACATAGTGTTATATTAATCCGACATGGGATCCTATGCTTCTCGCATCTTCCCTTGAGGCAATGTGTTTTTAACAATTAAATATTTGTGTTTGATAACAGATTTCGTGAATTTATTTCGCAACACCGTGGTTTTAAGGTAATTCTCGTTGATGACAGACTCGCGGCAAAGCCGAGGCGCTAGTCGGCTGTTTCAGGCAGGCAAGGGAGAGAGAAAATATCCGTCACTCATCACATCAACTTCTTCTAAACCCACTGGGCATTGCTCTTCCTTCCGTTCTGGTCCCTCTCAATTCGATTACTATAAGCTGTACAGCTTTGGAAATTGAGAATAGGGCCAGATGAATTTGCTCCGAGTAGCTTTTAGTGATCCCGTTGTGGATTTATGCAGTATCAACATGTCAAACAGACGCGCTCAGGGAATCACAGCGCGTCCAACTCCTAGCGCCCTCGCGGCGGCGGAGGGCTCTAAGTAGGCTAGTCGCTGTCCAAGGTACCTATCCACTATCTCCGAAAGACTGGATAGCAAAGTCACCACAACGAATATCTACTGTGATTTATTGAGTTTTACCAAACCCTGGTATTTGTTTTTGATGAAATCAAATGGACCTTTCCGGGATACAAATATGGCAAATGTTTTATATGATTTTTGAGATGCGTTTGTTGTGCATATTGATTGTTTCTCTAGATTTCTGTTATTATCTGCCTTGTTTGTCTAGGGAAGGAATATCTCGAGGGCTTTTTTTCCCTTCTACCCGCGTTCCCTTGTCTCTGCGTTTGGAAGTAGCTGCACATCGATAGACATGTAGCTCTCCATGTCGTGAAAAATGCATTATTTCAGAACTCTACTCCACTTTTAAACTCTACATTGTCTTTATTTACTCACATGTTCAATAGTCCTTACTTAGTAGCACATTATTTATTATAACAATATAGGCTATCCTATCCCTATATGCAGCATAAAATAACTTGCTGATGTTTTCCGTTATTGTTATTCAGCTTGTGTTGATTTATGTGGCCATAACTTATAACGACGTGGCTTGCAGTGAAAATGTGATACATTGTGATTCTACATGTTGGTAACGCAGTCATGCTCTCTCTGCTTTGTGGATCAGTAGTCACTGAACACTTTGGGGCGAGCGTGTGATGTGCAACTGAAGCGTCTGTATCAATACAGTGTTTCCCCTAGTCCTAAATAGCACTAATGGCCGGCATAAATAATACAACAATATCCTCCCCTATAGGGAAATACGCAGGATGGTTTTAATATTTTCACCTAACCGCTTATGGTGAAACTGCCCCCTATTTCCACCCTCTTGACTCACGTGAACGCTAAATGTCTCCGGACCAAGTCTCCCTCCCCTTGTGTAGGGCTAAATGAAGCGTTAACAGCAGAGTTATCGAAAAGACAGAGACGGGGAGGAGACTATTTGCAGGAGCCTATTCGGTTCAATGCGCTCCGTGCTTTACTGAAAGGATGTCTCTTTAAGAACAGAGCGAGAGCAAAGTGTGTGTGTGTGTGTGTGTGTGTGTGTGTGTGTGTGTGTGTGTGTGTGTGTGTGTGTGTGTGTGTGTGTGTGTGTGTGTGTGTGTGTGTGTGTGTGTGTGTGTGTGTGTGTGTGTGTGTGTGTGTGTGTGTGTGTGTGTGTGTGTGTGTGTGTGTGTGTGTGTGTGTGTGTGTGTGTGTGTGTGTGTGTGTGTGTGTGTGTGTGTGTGTGTGTGTGTGTGTGTGTGTGTGTGTGTGTGTGTGTGTGTGTGTGTGTGTGTGTGTGTGTGTGTGTGTGTGTGTGTGAGTGTGTGTGTGTGTGTGTGTGTGTGTGTGTGTGTGTGTGTGTGTTTGTGTGACATAAAATAGATCAGATCATAGGTTAAAGTGATTGAGACTGGGCACCTGAAAATATTTGCGCATGGATTTGGGGGTTAAGGATAAGAGTTAAACAGGAAGTTCCGTCTTCTTACTGTAGGGGGGAGTCTACAGACACTCAATCCACTCCGCGGGGACGTCGGGACTACGGGATCTCCTCGGTGAAACGGAGCGAGTTGTGTCTGTGTAAAGACGCGTGTAGCCTACCCCTGTTCCTCCCGTGTTTTAAATAGCAGTAAAGGTGTGAGACACTTCAACAGGTGAAGATCCACGATGCATGAAAGGCCCTGTTAAACAAAGCATTCCTATTTCATACACGTTCCTATTATTTTTCAGTTGTAACAATATGGATTAAATCTGTGGGCTAGTAGCCTTGTAATGACACATCTTGATGCATATCCTTGCCTCACCATTCAACATTCTCTACATTATTTTGGGACTACCACACCACTTTCAAGGAATTCAGGGATATCAGATAGTGTCTGGTCAAAGGCCTGTAAGAGTAGGACTGGCCACACAGACCCTGCAGCCACTGATATTAGTCTACTATGAGTCTTGTAGAAGACACAGGGATTATAAATAGGCCTAGCCTCCACAGGAGCCTCCTGACTGGCAGGCAGGCAATCTTTGAGTCATGGACAGACCGGGCCGAGCAAGCACAGCACACAGGCCCTTTGAGAAGCAACCATGCATGTCTTTTAACCTAGAAGTCCTCCTTTGTTTTTGTATCTCGTATCCAAGCCACATCTGCAAATACTATGGTCCCAACCTCTCCCTTCCCTTCTCCTCATTTCACTCTCTTCTCCTCCCTCCCTTTTCCTCTCCCCCTCCCTCCATCAGCCCTTACCCTTACATAAACCTGGTGTGTCTCAACCTCAGTGCCACTACACGCAATCTGAAATGGAAAACACACGGTGGGATAGAGACAAGAGAGGGAAGAAGAAACAGAGACGTAGGGATTGAAATAGAGGAGAGACATGAGGGGAAGAAAGAGAAAGAGAGAGATAAAAGGTGGATTAAAGGGAAGCGAGAGAGCGAGGGACCATAGAGAGAGTGTTTATGATGGAGACAGGCATACCCATTCTGCTCTCTTTGTCTGACACACACACACACACACACACACACACACACACACACACACACACACACACACACACACACACACACAGAGAGAGAGTGAGAGAGAGATAGACACCCTAGAGAGAAACACAAATCTCCCTCCTCTTTAATGTTGGTGGTAATGGTTTAGTGACAGGACAGTAGAGAGTTCCATCGCCGCGAGCGTTTTACTCTTGGAGGTAACTGCCCAGATCATGCCTGTCCATTGGCTCGCCTAATTAGTGTCTAAAATAGGGGCTAGGGTTGCTGGGTGATGAGGCCTAGCCAACATGCATCGTGAGGACGCAGGGCCAGGGAGGGGAACTCAGGGCGAGGCCAGGCAACAGTTACAAAGTCCACACGTTACACTATGAGACTGACCAACGACTGACCAGACTGATCATCATCTGCACATGTATCACTCCAGTATTAATGCTAAATTGTAATTATTTTCGCCTCTATGGCCTATTTATTTCCTTCCTCCCTACTCTTCTACATTTGCACACACTACATAGATCCTATTATTTGTATTTTATTTAGTGTTATTGACTGTACGTTTGTTTATGTGTAACTCTGTGTTGTTGTTTTTGTCGCACTGCTTTGCTTTATCTTGGCCAGGTCGCAGTTGTAAATGAGAACTTGTTCTCAACTGGCCAACCTGGTTAAATAAAGGTGAAATAAATCAAATAAAAACGAGGCTCACTAACTCTGACCGTCAACACAACATCACACAGAGTGATGATATCCATCCTTTGAAACAGACATGCTTGTTTGTGTTTTCGTGTTTGGGCCTGTTGTGTGAAGCAGTCGTAAGGCTTTCTCATTAAACATTTACCCGTCTCTGACGCTGTAGCTCTTCATCACGCAAGGATAGAGTCTTCAGTTGGCACATCACTGGGCTTGTAGTGTGTGGAACAAATCATTCTATATATTGAAGCATTATGAGCTCAGAGGAAAAGAGAAGTAGCGTTGTTATAAACTGTATGCCAAGGAATGTTTTTGTTTTTAATGAATTGGATCTCACTTTCTCTTTCATGTTCTGCTACAGCTGATCAAACAGGCTCTGAACTGCATGGCAGTAAGACATGGTATTGAATTAGTAGGAGTTATTTTGCCTGCTATGTTTTTTACTTGGTGTTTAATGGGGGTGAGAAGGGAATGAGGTAGAGAGAAACACCCTCACACCTCTTATATATGTGTATGTGTGTGTGTGTGTGTGTGTGTGGAGGGAGAATCACCCTCACACCTTTCTGCTACTTCTGTCTGTCTGCATTTCTGGTGTGTTTTAATTACATTGGGACTCGTTTAAGATCAAGGGGGTCTGGTAAGACAAAGGATTGTGTGTGTTTGTGTTTGTGTTTGTGTTTGTGTTTGTGTTTGTGTGTGTGTGTGTGTGTGTGTGTGTGTGTGTGTGTGTGTGTGTGTGTGTGTGCGTGCGTGCGTGTGTGTGTGTGTGTGTGTGTGTGTTTGTGTGTGTGTGTGTACCCATGCTGAATGTGCATATGTAATGAGTCCCTTAGACAGAATGTAAACTTGAGCCATGCATCATTATATCCCTCCAATACAATGTGATGCTTTTTTAGAAAATCTTTTTTAGACTAAGTTTTAGACTACTGACAACAAGTTTGTGCATCTGTTAGGGGTTGCTGTGACTGTGAGTCATTGTAATGTAAAATAAAATCAAGGTTAAAGTTGTAGCCTTGTTGCAACAGCCAGCAGGCATGTAGGCAGGAGTACAGGGTTTGAAGGAGAGAAATGACACAGACTTTAGACACACAGAGACAGACACAGGCATGCTCCCTCTCTCTCTCTCTCTCTCTCTCTCTCTCTCTCTCTCTCTCTCTCTCACACACACACACACACACACACACACACACACACACACACACACACACACACACACACACACACACACACACACACACACACATACTGTACACAGATGCTCTGGCGTAAAACTCACAGATGGCAGTCTTTCTGCTTCCTCCACAGTTTTCTTTCAGGGGTTGTGACCTTCTGTCGGGGTAGAGAACAGCCCAGAATGTCACTTCTACTGGATAGGTTTTTTACATTCAGATATCTGTATTTTAGCTTTATGTTGATGTGGAATGTTTAAGATTAATTTTGAATGCAACTTTTTCACAAATTGTGGTTATACAGGATATGTGGCTACTGTGTCTACATTAGAGGTACATTTCAATTTTAATTTCTGTTTACAAATTGCAATTCTGTTTATTCATATTGGTTGGTGTTTTTTTCTGAAAAATAAATATTAATTATTCCTACTAGCTTTCATTTTGTTTGAAAACCCCAATAATAAAAGACAGGTTATTGGATCCAGTGATTTCTCCCCACTCTGTCTGTATACACCCTGATGAGAACAAGGCATGGTTGTGCTTTGATCTCGAGTCCCATAAATAGTCATCTGTATCAGAGACCACATCTCAGTGAGTCTCCATTCAATCCCCTCTGATTCCTCTATGAGCTAGTTAGCCTAGCGTCAACACAGGAACTCATCAGAGTTACCTCTATTCTCCACTCTAATTGGTTGCCTGAGCAACATGGTATCATTCAAATCATTCAAATGCTGAAAGCTGTATCATTAGAAAAATGTCAAAATGCTGAAAGCTGCTGTACAAATGATCAAAGAATCTGTTTATATTTTTGGAAGTTGGCATCTAGTGTACTTCACTTTCATATAGCAGATAATTAATTTGTTAGTGGAGGATTCATTTGATAGTGGACTTGAAAGTGAGTAGGGTTGCAAAATTCCTGTAACTTTCAATAAATTCCCTGGTTTTCCCCACATGGTTTATTTGAGCTTGTACACATTCACAGCTGACAGCTGAATTACAGTATAGAGACAAAAGGAAAGAAAAATACGATTTTAGGGGGAAATAAAGAGTTGATATAGATAAAAATTGAATTAGCATACATGTCTGATTGTGTGACATAGTATGTTATGAAGTTCTATGTCTTAATATTGATATTTATAATATATACAGAATATGCTATTTCTTGATAGGGCTGTCCTGAGGGTTGGGTGCTGTTTTTGTATGTTGGGTGTCATTTGGGCATCATACACTCTACATTAGTGAGGTGGCACTGACAGCCACATGCATTGTCTTTGACCTTATTCTCTGTAGATCTTCTATATTCTATCCTGACAAAATATACAGTTTCAGTTTCAATGGACACAGTACTTTATTTATCCCCATAGTGGGAATCTGTTTGTTAATTTAATGTTGTCAATACGTAAGGCGCTGTTCTGCATGGTTTTACAGGCGACTGTTCTACGAGATGGGTATCATGCTGTGTAAATGTGCTTAGAAAACCCAATAATAAAAGACAGGCAATTGGAACCAATGATTTCTCCCCACTCTGTCTGTATACACCCTGATGAGAACAAGGCATGGTTGTGCTTTGATCTTGAGTCCCATAAATAGTCATCTGTATCAGAGACCACATCTCAGTGAGTCTCCATTCAATCCCCTCTGATTCCTCTATGAGCTAGTTAGCCTAGCGTCAACACAGGAACTCATCAGAGTTACCTCTATTCTCCAATCTAATTGGTTGCCTGAGCAACATGGTATCATTCAAATCATTCAAATGCTGAAAGCTGTATCATTAGAAAAATGTCAAAATGCTGAAAGCTGCGGTACAAACGATCAAATAATCTGTTTATCTTTTTGGAAGTTGACATGGAGTCTATCTCACTTTCCTATAGCGGATGGTTGAAAGTGAGTAGGGTTGCAAAATTCCTGGAACCGTCATTAAATCCTCTGTTTTTTTTCTTCAGAAATCCTAGATGGAGGTTTCCCGGTATGAGGAGGGAATAACCAGGAAGTCCGAAGTCCTCCGACCAGGATCTCTGGGAAACAGAATTTTTTGAAAGTTCCAGGAATTTTTTAACCCTAAAAGTGAGTGTTATTATAGGCTGCTGGTGTTTTAATCTTGTCCATATTGGAATTATAACACTGAGTGGTAGCACTCAGAATCACACTTAATTCCACATGTTGCAACAGAAAAGAGAAGATAAGGATGTAGTAAGGTTTATTTGAGCTTGTACACATTCACAGCTGAAAGCTGAATTACAGTACCCAGTCAAAAGGAAATAAAAAAAAATAAGATTTTAGGGGGAAACAAAGAGTTGATATAGATAAAAATTGAATTAGCATAAACGTCTGATCGTGTGACATAGTATGTTATGATGCTCCATGTCTGAATACTGATGTAAATAAGGTATTTCTGTTTTTTACTTGTAATACATCTGCAAAATTAAAAAAAAAAAAAAAAAAAGTTTTCGCTTTGTCATTATGGGGTAATGTGTGTAGATCGATGAGGGAAAACCATTTTAGAATGAGGCTGTAATGTAAGAAAATGTGGAAAAAGTCAAGGGTTCTGAATACTTTCCAAATGCACTGATATATATGTGTGTGTGTGTGTGTGTGTGTGTGTGTGTGTGTGTGTGTGTGTGTGTGTGTGTGTGTGTGTGTGTGTGTGTGTGTGTGTGTGTGTGTGTGTGTGTGTGTGTCTGTGTGTGTGTGTGTGTGGCTGTCAGTGCCCCTTTGACCCTATTCTCTGTAGATCTTGTATATTCTATTCTGAAAAAAATATACAGTTTCAGTTTCAATGGACAGAGTACTTTATCGATCCCCATAGTGGGAATCTGTTTGTTAATTTAATGTTGTCAATACGTAAGGCGCTGCTCTGCATGGTTTTACAGGCGACTGTTCTACGAGATGGGTATCATGCTGTGTAAATATGCTGTGCTTAGAAAAATCAGATGCTTAGCTGCTATTGTAGCGTCTGGTCTGTATAATCTGGAGTATGCACTGTTGGATAATCACAGCCGGGTTTTTCTTTTCCTTCTACATGTGTTTATGCAAGTTTATGCAGGCAACATAGAAGGTCCTGCAGTAATCTCCCTATAATCATAGACCCGTGCATCTCCCATCCCCACTCTCCTATTCTAGAGTTTCCGAACAGATGTTAGCTAGCGCTCAGCTGCAGAAGGATTGTCATTATCATAAAAAAAGGCATAAAAAGCAGTCCCAACCAAACGGCCATATCGGATCCAGAGTACATCTGTTAGTAATTTGTCTTCCATTAGTTAATATGTTTACTACATGCTGCATTTGTCTTCTATTAGTTAATATGTTTACTACATACTGCATTTGTCTTCCAGT
>NC_056451.1:19013880-19023880 GCF_018296145.1 Oncorhynchus tshawytscha
GAGTGAGATGGATAGAGAAAGACATAGAGAGAGGGAAATGGAGAGGGAATGGGGTAGCGAGAAAGAGAGGGAGAGAAGGAGAGGGATAGAGAGAAAGAGAGGGAGGGAAGGAGATGGAGCGAGAGAAAGAGAGGGAGAAAGAGAGGAAAGGGAGAGGAAATTGAAGAGGGAGAAAGAGAGGGAGGGAAGGAGATGGAGCGAGAGAACGAGAGGGAGAAAGAGAGAGAAAGAAAGGAAGAGTAGGAGAGGGAGAGAGAGAAAGAGAGGGAAAGGGAGTCTAGGCAATTGGTTGTCCAGAGCTCATGTTCTAAGCCTTAAAAGAGAAGGACAGAGGAAGAGGACAGAAGATGAGGTAGGCTATGTTCTCTATTTACTCTCCTATCACATGCACACACACACACCCACACACTTGCACACGCATGCGCAGTCACTCACACACGCACATGCAAATGCGGACACACAGTGAGTTATTTTAGTTAAGAGCTAATTTATTTGTTTGTGTGTATGTGAGCCATTTGCAATCGTTAGGCTGCAGGTGACAGTCGTAAATATTCTGCCATTGATTTGTAGTCTACTGTATATGGATATCAGGCCCTCCCTGGGATCCCCGGACTAAAATAAGCTTTGTTTGGGAGCTCAGCACTTGTAAATCTGCCTGTGACATTTTGATAGCGGGCGACACACCGGGGGGAGAGCAAATATCATTAGGGGAGGGCTGGATTAAAATCTGTCACTCAAGACTCCATTATCGACACAATGAGCATGAGGCGCTCCAGGAAGACGCCGCCGTCAACAGGAGACAGACAGAGCCATCAGCAAGTTAAACGACAGGAAAATAAATAAGAGAAGGATGGAGTTTAAAGGGAAAGAGAAGGTGTGAACTTGAGGGGGTGTGGTCTTGTCAGTCCGGGTAGTCGTGGGTAAACAGAAAGTGGTAAATATTTCAGCCGTCATGGCAGAGTGTGGTTAGCTGGTCCCGTCTGAATGGTGATGAAGGAAGAGGAGGAGAGAGAGAGACCGTCTCAATAGAGCCCTTCAGTCCTGGACTGGAAACCTCTACTGCCTGCCTGCCTACATTCATGCCCACACACACACACGCACACACGCACGCACGCACACACAAAATTGCAGACCCATGGTGCCCAAGCTGAGTGGAGATTCCCACAGGACAGGGCTGCTCTGTGTGTCCTCATTGTGCCCTCTCTCTATTCCCAGACCTCTGGTCTCCCTGGTCTCTATCTCTATTCCCAGGCCTCTGGTCTCCCAGGTCTCTGTCTCTATTCCCAGGCATCTGGTCTCCCTGGTCTCTGTCTCTATTCCAAGGCCTCTGGTCTCCCAGGTCTCTGTCTCTATTCCCAGGCATCTGGTCTCGCAGGTCTCTGTCTCTATTCCCAGGCCTCTGGTCTCCCAGGTCTCTGTCTCTATTCCCAGGCCTCTGGTCTCCCTGGTCTCTGTCTCTATTCACAGGCCTCTGGTCTCCCTGGTCTCTGTCTCTATTCCCAGGCATCTGATCTTCCTGGTCTCTGTCTCTATTCCCAGGCCTCTGATATTCCTGGTCTTTGTCTTTATTCCCAGGCTTCTGGTCTCCCTGGTCTCTGTCTCTATTCCCAGACCTCTGGTCTCCCAGGTCTCTGTCTCTGTTCCCAGGCCTCTGGTCTCCCTGGTCTCTGTCTCTATTCCCAGGCCTCTGGTCTCCCTGGTCTCTGTCTCTATATTCCCAGGCCTCTGGTCTCCTGGTCTCTGTCTCTATTCCCAGGCCTCTGGTCTCCCAGGTCTCTGTCTCTATTCCCAGGCCTCTGGTCTCTTTGGTCTCGCTCTCTATTCCCAAGCCTCTGGTCTCCCTGGTCTCTGTCTCTATTCCCAGGCCTCTGGCCTCACTGGTCTCTGTCTCTATTCCCAGGCCTCTGGTCTCCCTGGTCTCTGCCTCTATTCCCAGGCCTTTGGTCTCCCTGGTCTCTGTCTCTTTTCCCAAGCCTCTGGTCTCCCAGGTCTCTGTCTCTATTCCCAGGCCTCTGGTCTCACTGGTCTCTATCTCTATTCCCAGACCTCTGATCTCCCTGGTCTCTATCTCTATTCCCAGGCCTCTGGTCTCCCTGGTCTCTGTCTCTATTCCCAGGCCTCTTGTCTCCGTGTTCTCTGTCTCAATTCCCAGGCCTCTGGTCTCCCTGGTCTCTGTCTCTATTCCCAGGCCTCTGGTCTCTCTGGTCTCTGTCTCTACTCCCAGGCCTCTGGTCTCCCAGGTCTCTGTCTCTATTCCCAGGCCTCTGGTCTCCCTGGTCTCTGTCTCTATTCCCAGGCCTCTGGTCTCCCTGGTCCTGGTCTCTGTCTCTATTCCCAGGCCTCTGATCTTCCTGTTCTCTGTCTCTACTCCCAGACCTCTGATATTCCTGGTCTCCGTCTCTATTCCCAGGCCTCTGGTCTCTGTCTCTATTCCCAGGCCTCTGGTCTCCCTGGTCTCTGTCTCTATTCCCAGGCCTTTGGTCTCCTTGGTCTCTGTCTCTATTCCCAGGCCTCTGGTCTCTGTCTCTATTCCCAGGCCTCTGGTCTCCCAGGTCTCTGTCTCTATTCCCAGGCCTCTGATCTCTCTGGTTTCTGTCTCTATTCCCAGGCCTCTGGTCTCCCTGGTCTCGCTCTCTATTCCCAGGCCTCTGGTCTCTCTCTCTCTCTAATACTCTAGTGTCCCTAAGGGGCCCATGATAAAGCCTAGTCATCAGCTTATTATTCATACTCAAATCCCCATCATTCTAGTCATCATATTTAAAAGCCTGCTTAGTCATCACTTTCCAGGCCCAGTCATCTCTGGATCTTTTACTGACCTCCATTTGTCATCATCACTCGCTTATGTAACTGTACATCAGGGGTTGGCAACTAGATTCAGCCGAAAGATGATCTTTGTCAGTGCGGATGGTTGGGGGCAGGAACATACGTAGCTATAATCATTTGTACACTCCAAATGACCACAACTAAGAACAAAAAGAGATTGAATTTGAAAATAACAATTGTTTCATACCTTGATTGCATTGAGACACGATCATGGATGTCTCTCTTTTTATTTGTGGGAATACTTGGGATTTTCTAAATAAAGCTGAATTGTTTGTGATTTTACAGTATTTAAAAAAAATATTTAAAAAATTCACATATATATATATATATATATTATTTTTTCATTTTAATTTTTTATTGAACCTTTATTTAACCAGGTAAGCTATTTGAGAACAAGTTCTGATTTGCAACTGCGACCTGGCCAAGATAAAGCATAGCAGTTCGAGACATACAACAACACAGAGTTACACATGGAATGAACAGAACATACAGTTAATAATACAGTAGAAAAAAAGAAAAAAAAGTCTATATACAGTGAGTGCAAATCAGGTCAAATAAGGGAGTTAAGGCAATAAATAGGCCATGGTGGCGAAGTAATTACAATATGGCAATTAAACACTGGAATGGTAGATGTGCAGAAGACGGGTGTGCAAGTAGAGATACTGTGGTGCAAAAGGAGCAAAATAAATAAATACAGTATGTGAATGAGGTAGATAGATGGGCTGTATACAGTACCAGTCAAAAGTTTGGACACACCTACTCATTCCAGGGTTTTTCTTGATTTTTTACTATTTTCATTATCCCCTGGGTATTTATACATGTTTTCTGTCTGTCTGTGCCAGTTCGTCTTGTATGTTGCAAGTCAACCAGCAAGGTTTTCCCGTGCTCTTGCCTTCTCTATTCTCTTTTGCTAGTCCTCCCGGACTCTGTACCCGCCTGCCTGACCATTCTGCCTGCCCTGACCTCGAGCCTGCCTGCCACACGGTACCTCCTGAACTCTGAACCGGTTTTGACCTTTTGCCTGTCCACGACCATTCTCTTGCCTACCCCTTTCGATTATTAGTAAATATCAAAGACTCAAAATATCTGCCTCCCGTGTCTGTATCTGGGTCTCGCCTTGTGCTCTTATAGCATCAGATGACCTGTCCTCCACACTCACCCAACCTCAACCCAATTGAGATGGTTTGGGATGAGATGGACCACGGAGTGAATAAAAAGAAACCAACAAGTGCTCAGTATATGTGGGAACTCCTTTAAGACTGTTGTCAAGCCCTTACCTTAGTTATCTTTGTTTTCTTTGTTATTTTGGTTAGGTCAGGGTGTGACGAGTGTGGTATGTCTGTTTTTGTCCTGTCTAGGTTTTTTTTGTTTATCTATGGGGTTTTGGTATTGTCTAGGTAAATGTAGGTCTATGGTGGCCTGAATTGGTTCCCAATCAGAGACAGCTGTTTATCGTTGTCTCTGATTGGGGATCCTATTTAGGTTGCCATTTTCCATGTTGGTTTTGTGGGTTATATTCTATGTTTAGTTGCCTGTCTGCACTAGCCATATTAGCTTCACGGTTCATTTTGTTGTTTTGTATAGTTTGTTCAGTGTTCGTTCAGTGTTCTCTCTTTCATTAAAGAAGTATGTACGCTTACCGCGCTGCGCCTTGGTCTCCTCCATATGACGACCGTGACAACTGTTGGAAAAGCATTCCAGGTGAAGCTGGTTGAGAAAATTCCAAGAGTGTGCAAAGCTGTCATCAAGGCAAAGGGTGGCTACTTTGTAGAATCTTAAATATATTTTGATTTGTTCAACACTTTTTTGGTTAATACATATTATTTCATATTATTATTATTATGGAGAATATAGTAAAAATGAAGGAAAAGCCCAAACTTTTGACTGCTACTGTATACATACATATACACAGGACAGGGCTGCTCTCTGTGTCCTCATTGTGCCCTCTCTCTATTCTATATTATCTCTATTCTCTTTATTTATTTAACTATTTTTGTACTTTTATTTATATATTTATTTTTTTGTTTGAAAATGTGACTCCATCTGGATTCGGTCTTATGTTGCAAAATTTGAAATGGTGTTTTTTTACATTGGATAAAATTAGAGACTCAGAGCTACAAAATGGTAGGTCATACACTGCATTTGAGGAACAATGGGAAAGTAATTCTGCTTTGAAACTCACTTTTGAGAAAATCACCTTTAAATGTTTTGGTATGTAGTGAAGAGCTCTTCTTTGTCTACACCCATTAAGCATTGTTCACACCCTCTTAAGCTTTAGGCCCACCCATCTCGTTTCGCTCTCGGAGCGCACCCTTGACGCTCTGGCCGATGGTTTGTTTACCTCTGGATAACATGAAAGCAGCCTAACCAGCTCTGCAGGGAACATTTTCATTTCCCTTTTTTTGCAGACCATTACTGACACCGGCCATATTCAACTGTTGTTGTACACACGTCACATAACGTTAGCTAACGAGCCAGCCAGCTAACGTTAGCTAGTTAAACAACAATGGACTGTGCTAACAATGCCACAGTGCTGGGAGCTAACCAAGCAGAACTAGAAAAGCAAACAGCTCTGGGAATGCCCTGGCCCCCTACTGCCTACAGCACATCATCAGGGTACCCTGGGATCTCTGTGGGTCTGACAGGATGTGAGGTGATGGGTGTCCCTGTATCTGTATCTGGTCCTGATACTGTATCTGAGCTCCATATCACTCAGCGTGATATGGAGCAGCACTTTAATCTGAGACTTCACTAAAACATTTTAGTTCTGGTCTTTCTCTGAGCCTCTTTGTTGAGATATGTGGTGCATGGCTGGGAAATAGATCTAATTCACTCACTCTGGGAAAGCACAAGTGGAGGAGTGGTGTGTAGTTAGGGGGAGAAGGGGTGGTTGGTTCGTACACAAGTGTGTGTATGTATGCACTATATGTGTGTGCGTGCGTGTGTGTGAGTGTGACAGCAGGGTAGTTCCCTGACAAGTGCAGTAAACAAAGGCTAATTATCTGCAACATTTAAAGCCTCATTGCGTGTGACAAGCTTTCCCTGTCGTCTCCAGCAGGAGAAGTAACATGATTCAACCCCAAAATAGACTGTACTTCTACACAACGGCCTGGAACACAACGTGTGAAATCTGATTGCAACGCCTTAAATAATACAGGGAGGGAATATAGCGGTAATGTCTTGTTCTTCAGCGCTCACTTTCTCTATCACACAAACACTCACACACTTTCTCTATCACACAAACACTCACACACTTTCTCTATCACACAAACACTCACACACTTTCTCTATCACACAAACACTCACACACTTTCTCTATCACACAAACACTCACACATTTTCTCTATCACACAAACACTCACACACTTTCTCTGTCACACAAACACTCACACACTTTCTCTATCACACAAACACTCACACACTTTCTCTATCACACAAACACTCACACACTTTCTCTGTCACACAAACACTCACACATGTTCTCTATCACACAAACACTCACACACTTTCTCTGTCACACAAACACTCACACACTTTCTCTGTCACACAAACACTCACACACTTTCTCTATCACACAAACACTCACACACAGGCAGACACTTTCTCTATAAACACAAACACTGACAAACCAGCAGACAGGCACTTACACTCTGATAGGCAAAATACACACAATTGCCATAGATATCCTACACTGATACACATATACACACTTCCTCTCTCTCTCTTTCCCCGCAGATGTCCAGTATTAAGTCATTGCTGATTCACTGTAACAGACTGTTATTGTCTCAATGCTGTCAAACAGCTGATTCTGCAGTTAGTCCTGTTACCGTATCAGTGTAATGTATTCTGATACTGCTGGGGTTAGAACGTTGTTTTTTTCTGCAGCCAGATTGTCTGTCAGGCTGTAAGGTCATGAACTTGTGAGGTCATGCGGTGAAGTCGTACTAATGTTGGCACATTGTGTTGCTCAGTCTTTTTCTTCTCTTTGATTGACAGTAATACCACATTGTCGGGGAGAGTGGCATCAGTTAAGCCAATTTTTATATTCAGCATCACTCCATCAAGGGAAAAATAGTATTCTTTCTAACAAAGTTATTTATATATATATTTTTAGGATGTTGTGTATCCCTGGAAATAATCAGAATTAATTTAAACATTACAGTTTTGTAATAGCTTGTCCAAAACAAGTGGTTAAATTAAGCCACCTACAAATGTCTGTACTGAATGAAATATTACCACCACCTTTTTAAAACCATGTATATCTTTATTTCCCAAACACAATTCAACACAATCACTTGTTTGTCTTTTAATCATTTGAAACATCTTTTAACATAGGCTAACAAGCACTTTATATATATACAGTGGGGCAAAAAAGTATTTAGTCAGCCACCAATTGTGCAAGTTCTCCCACTTAAAAAGATGAGAGAGGCCTGTAATTTTCATCATAGGTACACTTCAACTATGACAGACAAAATGAGGAAAAAAAATCCTGAAAATCACATTGTAGGATTTTTAATGAATTTATATGCAAATTATGGTGGAAAATAAGTATTCGTTCACCTACAAACAAGCAAGATTTCTGGCTCTCACAGACCTGTAACTTCTTCTTTAAGAGGTTCCTCTGTCCTCCACTTGTTACCTCTATTAATGGCACCTGTTTGAACTTGTTATCAGTATAAAAGACACCTGTCCACAACCTCAAACAGTCCACTATGGCCAAGACCAAAGAGCTGTCAAATGACACCAGAAACAAAATTGTAGACCTGCACCAGGCTGGGAAGACCGAATCTGCAATAGGTAAGCAGCTTGGTTTGAAGAAATCAACTGTGGGAGCAATTATTAGGAAATGGAAGACATACAAGACCACTGATAATCTCCCTCAATCTGGGGCTCCACGCAAGATCTCACCCCGTGGGGTCAAAATGATCACAAGAACGGTGAGCAAAAGTCCCAGAACCACACGGGGGGACCTAGTGAATGACCTGCAGAGAGCAGGGACCAAAGTAACAAAGCCTACCATCAGTAACACACTACGCCGCCAGGGACTCAAATCCTGCAGTGTCAGACGTGTCCTCCTGCTTAAGCCAGTACATGTCCAGGCCCGTCTGAAGTTTGCTAGAGAGCATTTGGATAATCCAGAAGAAGATTGTGAGAATGTCATATGGTCAGATGAAACCAAAATAGAACTTTTTGGTAAAAACCCAACTCGTCGTGTTTGGAGCACAAAGAATGCTGAATTGCATCCAAAGAACAGCATACCTACTGTGAATCATGGGGGTGGAAACATCATGCTTTGGGGCTGTTTTTCTGGAGTGGCCTAGCCAGTCTCCAGATCTCAACCCCATAGAAAATCTTTGGAGGGAGTTGAAAGTCCGTGTTGCCCAGCAACAGCCCCAAAACATCACTGCTCTAGAGGAGATCTGCATGGAGGAATGGGCCAAAATACCAGCAACAGTGTGTGAAAACCTTGTGAAGACTTACAGAAAACGTTTGACCTCTGTCATTGCCAACAAAGGGTATATAACAAAGTATTGAGATAAACTTTTGTTATTGACCAAATACTTATTTTCCACCATAATTTGCAAATAAATTCATAAAAAATCCTACAGTGTGATTTTGTTACACTTTGTCTTCCATTTCCTAATAATTGCTCCCACAGTTGATTTCTTCAAACCAAGCTGCTTACCTATTGCAGATTCGGTCTTCCCAGCCTGGTGCAGGTCTACAATTTTGTTTCTGGTGTCCTTTGACAGCTCTTTGGTCTTGGCCATAGTGGACTGTTTGAGGTTGTGGACAGGTGTCTTTTATACTGATAACAAGTTCAAACAGGTGCCATTAATACAGGTAACAATTGGTGGCTGACTAAATACTTTTTTGCCCCACTGTATATAAAAATAACTTTTAACAAAAGCCAAGCCTTGTTGTTACCAGATATCCCAGCTACAATGCCTTGCATCAAGAAATCACTTAAAATATTCTCAAGTTGCCACAGAATCAACCATTGGCTTAATATACCACATAGCCAATGGCTCATCTTACCCCAAGGCAAACATTTTGACTATTTTAGCCCACACAGCTACAAGGATGGACTTTAATTGTAGATTTCTGAACTCATTTTGAAGCTTATAGAAGTGATGTATAGAACAACCTTCAAAGTATCTGCTTTGGTTTAGACACAAGCATCACGAAACCTCTAACACAATCTATTCATTTGACTTGGTGAAAGTCTGCTTTTTTTGGACCTAACTTGCATACCACTTTTCCTATTTGCTTTCCTCCTTCATAGACTCTATGACATGATGACCTCATCCTAAATATTTGGTCAGATGATTCATTTTGTGTATGGTTTCCTAGAAACAAGGGTGGCTCAACTTCCTCTTGTCTCCCCTATGGTTTCCCTATATTATTTCATTTCTGTGGGTTAAGGTGTTGGTGGTTTGGCAGAAACTTGTTGGCGCTGACAGGCAAATCAGTAGTAGTGGGAGATTTATTGGTTCATGAGGTCCTCATTTGCATAAACATATTTCCTATTGCTATGGAAATTCATGACAAATATTATCGCCACATGAAAAGAAGAGTAAATTGTGAAAGTTACCAGGAGAATATGATATTCAGCAGCACTAATCCCACTCTCCTTTTGTTTACTGTCTGGCTTATTTGATTTGTATGTGATATGACTTGATTTGATTTGGTATCCAGTGCAATTCCCTTTCATATTTATGTGCTTATGTCCAAGCACAAAGCGCCTATAATGCAGTTGATTATGTTTGATGGAATAAAAGACTGTCACTTGGCCATCTGTAACATTCCCCACTGTGTGATGTGGGTATTAGGAAGAGAAGATGAGACATTTCCTATTCCATGCACTACCCACCACACACACACATGCACACGCACACGCACGCACATGTGCACACACACACACACACACGTAAATATTTATATTGCTGGATTTATACTTGCAACCCTTGGCACCAGAGGCAGATGCCACGTCATCTCCCAACGTCCTCAGACATGGATGGACGTCAAATACTGACTTGTATCACAGGTGATCTGGCTGCACAGACACACACACACACACACACACACTCTCATGCTATCACGGAGATGCACACACATGCAAGCAAGCACACGCGCACACGCAGGCAAGCATGCTTACACAAAGACAGACACACAC
>NC_056451.1:19031380-19066380 GCF_018296145.1 Oncorhynchus tshawytscha
GCAGCACACATGGTGATATTTCCCCCCCTTTGGCCTGGAACCTCCACAGTGGCCCTTTGACCTATAACATTCCTTCCTCTGCGCCGTGTTTTGGCAAGGTTAAATCCAGCTTCATCGATAAATACAAATGAATGTGGTCTTTCCAGTACTTCCACCTCCATTACTCTCTGAAAAACAGTAAGTGCACAGTTTTACTGTAGAAATGCTAGTGTTTTTTTTTTACTGTAAATATTTTGTATAGCTGTGTACGTAACCTCAGACGTCTTACCTGGACATAGTGGTATCTTTGCTCTTTTACCCGTTCACTGTTTCTCTCGAACGGTACAGTGTATAACTGTTTCATTGTAACTTGGTGTTTCTTTAGGACTCGAGCAATAGTTGTTGTGCTGACAGAATTAACATTTTCAAATATATCATTATCAGCCAGCACTCTATCTTGAATCTCCCGCAGTTTTATTGCATTGTTGACAACAACCATGTCAACAATAGCATTTTCCTGCGCATCTGAAAATATTTTTCCTCTTCCCCCTGTTGTGGGCAGCCTTTGGGTCCTGTTGTAAAAATATATTTTACAGTCAAACTTACTGTAATATATATCTGTGTAAATATTCTATAATTGCAATACAAAATAGATTCCTGTAATGTTTTCATTTACTGTAAGGATGTAACTCTCACCTGTTTGCATGATGGAAAATTCGCATTACAGATGCCACTGTGGATCTTTGCAGATTGGGTTGCACCCTCAACCCTGCCTCTCTCAATGAGAGACCATGGTTCACGACATGGTCTATAAGTGTAGCCCTTATTTCATCTGAAATAACAGCTCTTTGTCTTCTTTGTCTTCCTCCACGCATCCGCCCTCTCCCTGCCACCCTTCTCCCTCCACGAACCCATCTTTCTTGTTCCATTTCCAAAATGAGTCTTTCTGAGCTCTACCTATATATACTGTAATATGTGTGTGTGTTCACTAACAAGTCTAAAACAAGACACCTGCTTAGCCTTTCAGCTGAAATTGCAATCAGCAGTGTTTGAAAGGCACAAGACTGAAATCTATTCCGTTTTGAATGTGTGGTTCACAGTTTTGACAGCAGTGTGTTAGCATTTGAACAAAGTGCTGTAAATCCACAGTGTTGTGCAGGTTGTGGTTAAAGTCATGGGATAAGTGTGTAGAGTTTTGAAAACTGTGTTCAAGCAATGAAAAACGAACTAGAGTTTGGTCCACATGAACTGCTGTTGTGCAGACTGTAGTTAGAGTTTTGCACATGTGACTCCAGTTGTGTCCACTGTTGTTTAGCAATCAAAAAAAACTGTAATAGCCTGCTGTACGTCTGTCTGCTGCCTTCTCAAACACACAATCAGTAAAGAGGGGGGTAGTAAGAGGAGCACTGGGAGGCAGCACAGGAAGTGCTCCCAGTGCATGCTGTGTTAGTGTGTGTGAGTGTGTTTGTGTGTGTATGCGTGTACATGTGTACAAATTATCCCATCAGACCGCGGTGAGGCCTGTGTGTGTGTGTGTGTGTGTGTCCGTGCGTGCGTGTGTGTGTGTGTGTGTGTGTGTGCGTGCGTGCGTGCGTGTGTGTGTGTGTGTGTGTGTGTGTGTGTGTGTGTGTGTGTGTGTGTGTGTGTGTGTGTGTGTGTGTGTGTGTGTGTGTGTGTGTCCGTGCGTGCGTGCGTGCGTGTGTGTGTGAGTGTGTGTGTGATTGATGGACGAGTTGGAGACGTTGATAAAGAGACCAGCAGTTCTTTCTTGCTCCTGTACTGTTAAAGTCGCATCCATTTCATTAGTGTCAGGTTCGTCTGGTAAAACGCTGCTAAATCCTGCTCCCTGGACACCTTGGACTGAAGGTTACTCTAGGTCGGAGGAGTGTTTAAACAGGGCAGGAATGGAGCATGTGTGCTGATTCAAGAGAGTGCAACCCACTAAATGTACTGCTCCAATGTTTCCCTACCCAGGATCAAAGTGATATGCTCAGAAGACCCAAGTGTACGCATGGGGTGTGGGGACTGGTGGGTACATGCATGGGGTGTGGGGACTGGTGGGTACATGCATGGGGTGTGGGGACTGGTGGGTACATGCATGGGGTGTGGGGACTGGTGGGTACATGCATGGGGTGTGGGGACTGGTGGATACATGCATGGGGTGTGGGGACTGGTGGGTACATGCATGGGGTATGGGGACTGGTGGATACATGCATGGGGTGTGGGGACTGGTGGGTACATGCATGGGGTGTGGGGACTGGTGGGTACATGAATGCAATAGGTGTCAGTTTGTACAGTAGTTTCATGTTTCAAGGAATTCATTTTTTTTTTGAGATCATACCAGCTGGATTACAGATTCAGTTTCAGTCAGACACGTTTAGTGTTTCCAAATCCATGTCTGACATCTCTTTTCCTTCCAGAACTAGAACCAGAGGTGATGTTAGAAGGTAAAGAAATAAGCTCTGCTGTGTTCATTCAGACAGTTCTCATAGCCTGACTGCTAGTGGAGACAGACACACTGCATTCAACGGACCAAGAGCAACAATGCTGTTTGAGTGGTTCTGTATTGTGATTCAGCCTGCCTCCTCCACAGTAGCTAGTTGGAGTATGTGCTTGTGTACCAGTGGTGGGCTAGTGAATCAATGTCACTGCACTGACTGTCAGACGCTACTAGTGCCAGACATGTTCTTCCAGGAACTGGCCCGCCTGACCACATTTCTCTCTACTGTAGGCTACACATTTGGGACACAGAGGCTAAGTCCCAAATGGCACCACATTTCTTATGGTGGACTACTTTTGAGCCATAGGGCTCTGTTCTCATAGAGCCCTGGTCAAATGGATAAAGGGACTAGTGTGCTATTTATGGCTCATAAGGAACATTTCCCCTAGGCTAGCCCTCAAATCCTAATGGGGTGGAGAAGAGTTCACGGCCTGTAGACACGACCATGGAGGAAATATTCAGGACTGGACAGCCCATACAGTATATACATGGACAGTATCTGCGGGAATCATTTCCTGTGTTTTTGAAAAGGTAAAGATATCTTACCGTCTTAAAAGTATATGGTAAAAAATGTATATATTTATTTAAAAGATAATGGTAGTGGTAGCAGTTGTAGGAATAAACTAGAATTGGACACAAAGAAATACAAACACAACCCACATTTTTTTCTACAAATGAATCAAGCTGCACTCAATCCAAAACTGGATTTGGGAAAACAGGCTATGGGTACTGTGGAAGAAAATACAGCCTACTCACAGACAAATACGTTCCTTTTCAGAGCTTACAAAATACTGGCAGAGCCAGGGTTCCGTTCAGTACAATAGAACCAGTGGAGGCTGCTGGGGGGAGGACGACTCATAATAATGGCTGGAAAGGAGTCATTGGAATGGTATTAAACACATCAAATACTTGGTTTCCTCCCCTCAGCATCATCGACCGGATAGAATAGTGTGCAACATTGAATGAAACAGAAGCAGTGCTGTACTGAACGACCAAAACGTTGTGCTTATGGTGGTTCAGAGGGCAGTTACCCGTCTGCTCCCGCTCTTCCCCTCCCCTGGTGCTTGAGGGCGCCAGGCTGCCCTGCATCACGCACTCCTGTCATCCATTACACACACCTGCCTTACCTCGTCACGCGCATCAGCGATATTGGACTCACCTGGACCATCCCACATCAGGCCTCAGCTGGATCGTCAGTTCTTGTTCGCCCAGCAGGTTGTTTTTGTTTGTTTTTGGTTTTGTTGGTGACGTCGGGGTGGATTCCGCCACCGATGGATCCAGGGTTGCTTAAGCCAGCCCGTCAGGCTTTCACGCCCTGGCTGGCACAAGAGGTTTCCTTGCCTCGGTTGGCTCGGCGGCTTCTCATCCCACGTCACACTCCGCCAGATCTTCGGGCTCCCTCTCTGCAGCGGGATCGACAGGCGTCTTGCCTCGGCCGACTCGCCAGGCTCTCACGCTCCTGCTGGTTTGTTGGGCTTCCACGCCCCAACTGGCTTGCTCAGCGCCCATGTCTCGGCCGGTTTGCCCAGGTGGGGCCCCTAGAGTGTGGGGGGTACTGTCATGCCTGCTCCCGCTCTTCCCCCTGGCACTTGAGGGCATCACCCACTCCTATCATCCATTGCCCTGCATCACTCACTCCTATCATCCATTACGCACACCTGCCTTCCCTCGTCACACGCTTCAGTGATATTGGACTCACCTGGACTCACTAATCACCTGTAATTGCCTCCACTATATTTGTCAGTTCCCCAGCTCTGTCTCTTGCTTCTGCATTGATTGTTTTTTGTCTTTGTTTTCTTGTATGCTGACGCTGTTCCTGTCTCGTTCCATGTCCGTTCCTTATTAAATGTCTGACTCCCCGTACCTGCTTCGTCTCTCTAGCATCATCCATGTGACACTGCATGAGTTTTACGATTTCAGATGGTCACACCTATATTTGTCAGCCCACAACTTGCCACACCCACCAAATGGGAGCAAACGCACCTCAAAGACTGTTGAAGAATGGTGCGCACTGTTTTGGGGAAACGTGTAGTTCATTAAAAACTGTCATGCAACATAGCAAACGTTGAAGCAAATTGAACGCACCTCAGGTAGAAATGCCAAGTGCTACTCTGGACAAAATCATTGCCACAACAAGCAGGGGTGCACATGACCAACAAAGTAGTTGAAGCCCCCTTTTGCGAACCTAAGGGCATTAGAAACATCTAAAAGAAGCCTATCATCATCATAATACTATTCACAGACCATTCTCAATTAAACCAGTATACATTTTCAATAAACAATGTGATCAACTGACAAAATGACAGAAACCTCGGCAGGATACAGGCTACATACAAAGATCTGCTGGCACGCCTCGTATATAGCGTGGACATGCATGAGCGAAGCACCAACGAACAAACACAATGGAAGCACTCAAAATGCACAAATTGAAGAAAAATACATGAACTCGAATGACACAGAAGACTGGGGCTCTTGTTAACAATTCCATAGTCAAACACATGTTTAAAATCAGTAACAAGGTTTAGACACATAATTTAGCAGACAGTGAACAAGGGAGAGCATGCAGGGCTTAAATTTCAGCGGGAATGTGAGACAGGTCGCATTCATAGTGTTCTATGCCAAACTTTGCCCAATATGCTGCATTTGCTTTGTTAGACATACAGTAGAATACGTACTGCCACACAGGGATCCAATGGCATTTTTCTTAGTATTGTATTTGATCTCAGGGGAGATGGTAACAATTAGCGAGGCTTTTGGATCAGCTTGATTGATCAGTGAAAACCTGGATGTGGTGTCTGGTGTCCCTGACTCCTCCAGTAAGCCTGCTATATGCCCTCTTCTGGCTGTCTCCATCTGAAATCCATACAGGTCTGAGAGAGCCAATGCTCCATCATGAGGTATCCAAAGTGATAATAATAGGAGTAGTAACTGTTCTACCATGAAGCAATTTTCCACACCAAAATTGTTTTAGAATGAAATAGTTTGTATTTCAGTATTATGGTTTGTCATGAAGGACAACAATCCATTTAAACAACAACATGTTTTATTGACATTGACCTGTTCACTTTTAGCCCTCCTAATGGCTTTAGTGTTAATAATTAATAAACAAACGAAGCTATTGATCACACTGTGGCAAGCTAAAGCAAAGGCAGGGATGATGCATGACTGCAGGTGTTTATATTTTTGTAGTTAATAGCCGTGTAATTGGACAAATTAGTGTGCTCACTGATCAAATATGAGAGGAGACATCTTAAACAAGCCATTGTCTCTCAGGAAGCGACCGTTCTGAACTTGCCTAATGAACCAAAACAAAGCTAGGTCTATATAATATCATCCTTCTGTCTGGTGGTTACACATACTTCATATTTTCAGAGAGCTGGACATATGGTTCTCTTCTCAGGTCTCACTGACTCACTGACTAACAATATTCTGCTGTGTCAGATGATTTATTTGCCTTACAAAGGTATTCACACCCCTTGACTTTTTCCACATGTTGCTGTCTTACAGACAGAATTTTAAATGGATAACGCTGATATTTTCTCACACATCTACACACAATACCCCATCATGACAATGTGAAAACATGTTTCTAGAAATGGTAGCAAATTTATTGGAAATTAAATAAAGAGATATCTCATTTACATAAGTATTCACAGCCCTGTGTCAATACATGTTAGAATCACCTTTGGCAGCGATTACAGCTGTAAGACTTTCTGGGTAAATCTCTAAGAGCTTTGCACACCTAGATTGTACAATATTTGCCCATTATTGTTTTCAAAATTCTTCCAGCTCTGTCAAATTGGTTGTTGATCATTGCTAGACAACCATTTTCAAGTCTTGCCATAGACTTTCTAAACTGTAACTCTGCACCTTAGGAACATTCACTGTCTTATTGGTAAGTAACTCTCGTGTAGATTTGGCCTTGTTTATTAGGTTATTGTTCTGCTGAAAGGTTAATTAATCTCCCATTATCTGGTGGAAAGCAGACTGAACAAGGTTTTCCTCAATGATTTTGCCTGTGCTTAGCTCCATTCTGTTCATTTTTGTCCTGAAAAACTTCCCAGTCATTAACATGAATACCCATAACATGATGCAGCCCCCACTATGCTTGTAAATATGAACAGTGGTACTCAGTCATTTGCCCCAAACATAACACTTTGTATTCAGGACAAGAAGTGAATTGCTTTGCCACATTTTTTGCAGTATTACTTTAGTGCCTTGTTGCAAACCGGATGCATGTTTTGGATTTTTTAAATTCTGTACAGGCTTCCTTCTTTTCACTCTGTCATTTAGGTTAGTATTGTGGAGTAACTAGAATGTTGTTGATCCATCCTCAGTTTCGTCCTGTCACAGCCATTAAACTCTGTAACTGTTTTAAAGTCACCATTGGCCTCATGGTGAAATCCCTGAGTGGTTTCTTTCATCTCTGTTTACTGAGTCAGGAAGGACGTCTGTATCTTTATAGTGACTGGGTGTGTTGATACACCATCCAAAGTGTAATTAATAACGTAACCATGCTCAAAGGGACATTCAATGTCTGTTTTTTTAATATATATTTTTTAACTTATCTATCAATATGTGCCCTTCCTTGCGAGGCATTGTAAAACCTACCGGATCTTTATGGTTGAATCTGTGTTTGAAATTCACTGCTCAGCTGAGGGAGCTTACAAATCATTGTATGTGTGGGGTACAGAGATGAGGTAGACATTCAAAAATCACTTTAAATACTGTTGTCCATGCGACTTATGTGACTTTGTAAGCAAATTTCTAGTTCCTGAACTTATTTAGGCTTGCCGTCACAAAGGGCTTGAATACTTATTTAAGCTTTTCATTGACTCATTTGTAAAAATGTTGAAAATCAAAATTCAACTTTGATGTTATGAGGTATTATAGGATGCATTTCATCCATTTTAAATTCAGGCTGAAACACAACAAAATGTGGAAAAAGTTAAAGGATGTGACTGCTTTCTGATGACACTGTATGTATCTGGGTTGTAATGGAGATATGCACAAACTGAGACTGGTGGTGAGAGTATAATGTAAATAGCTAATTATTCATCTCTTATCTTCTTGATTTACTAGTGTATTTGCTGTTATAGTGATGTGTCCTCTCAGGTCAAAATATCTCTCTTATCACTTTCTCTCCAGGTTCTCCTGAACGTCTGGATCGACTGACACACACAATCATGGACAGATCACTGGACCTCTGAGTGCAATCTTCCTCTTTCTCCTCCTCCTTCCTCCTCCTCCTCTTCCTCCTCCTTCCTCCTCCTCCTCCTCTTCCTTCATCCTTTTACTCCTCCTCCTCTTCCCATTGAAGGTCCCACCTGGTTGCCAGAAAATCAGTGAGACAGAAAGACAGATCAACAAGAGGTTACAAAAAAACAGAGGTTCCAACAAACCCCTCTGGTCTTTTAATTCATTTGGTAACCATGACGCCCACTCTTTCCCCCTCCTTATATGGGCACCTGGTGAACCCCCAAGTCCCCCTGCCATCATCGTTGATGCTTCTGCTGCTGATACAACTGTTTAGTTGGTGCCCGGCTGCTCCCTCAGGGCCTGAGTCAGACACCTGCTCCACTCTGATTCAGAGCCGATTCTTCGGCCACTTCCTGTCCTCCTCCACTTTCCCCACGGCACCCTGCTCCTGGACCCTGCAGAACCCTGACCCGCGCCGCTACACCATCTTTATCAAGGTAACCAAACCTACCTCCACAACGGACTGCATTCCCCGGCAGCTCCGCACATTCCAGTTTGACTCGTTTCTGGAGACCACGCGCACCTACCTGGGCATGGAGAGTTTCGACGAGGTGGTCAAGCTGTGTGACTCTTCATCCCCTGTGGCCTTTCTGGAGGCTGGGAAACAGTTCCTACAAATGAGGAAAGGGCCGCCACGGGCCGGCATGGAGGTCACCACCCCTAACGCTAGCGAAGATGGGGAATTTAAGACAGAGTACCTGGTGGTGGGGAAGCGTAACCCCAGCATGGCAGCGTGTCAGATGCTGTGCCAGTGGCTGGAGGACTGCCTGGCATCCAGCACCTCTAACAGGCCCTGTGGCATCATGCAGACCCCCTGCCAGTGCTGGGAGCCTCCTCCTCCTCCACAGCTCAGCGAAGGAGATGGATGCTACAGGAATGGGTTCTACCTGGAGAACTGCCTACCCAGCTCCAATGAGAAGAGTGATACTGACAGCAACGGTGAGTGGAATAGTTCTCTGGTTTTAGTTATGGGCATTTTTGGAAAATGTTTTGGCCAACTTGTGATGCCGTTTTGTCTATTGGAGGAGAGCTTGTAGGCGAGGCTTGTGGCTCACTTGGTCATCTTGTCTGTAAAGCATGCCATTTCATGTTTAATGGGGGGCCTCTGTGGTCCAGATCCATCCATGAATGTGTAGGGAGCCTCGTACTCTAACCTGTCACAATACAATGAAACAGTTTTTTAAAAGGAAAGACAAGTAATTGACATAGCCACCTCCTGATTATTTCCGGACAATTTGAGGCAATTTTTGTTCAAATGACTATGCAGCATCCAGTAAAGTGCTCTGGCTAGGTCACAGAAAGCAGAAAGGCCGTGAAAGATCAGTAGAATGACAGCAGCTCAGAGACAGAACAGAGATGGTATAGGGTTTCAGCTGATGGGTTCTGAGCTGAATGACCTTGGCAGGAAGGCGCCGTGTCCCGTCCCTCTGTGGTTGGGGAGAGAGACACTGGATCGGCCTGAGGGAGGCTGGGACTGGGGAGGAGGATCTGGATGTGATATGGGATAGCTGCAGGAGGGAGATGGAGGGAGGTAGAGATGGGCAGGGAGAGATGGAGAGAGGGGGAACTGGGTGGAGAGAAAAGGGAGGCTGGGACTGGGGAGGAGGATCTGGGTGTGATATGGGATAGCTGCAGGAGGGAGATGGAGGGAGGTAGAGATGGGTAGGGAGAGATGGAGAGAGGGGGAACTGGGTGGAGAGAGAAGGGAGACTGGGACTGGATGAGGAATGTTTAATATGGGATAGCTGTAATGGCAGCTCAGAGTGGGGGAGTGTGTGTGTGTGTGTGTGTGTGTGTGTGTGTGTGTGTGTGTGTGTGTGTGTGTGTGTGTGTGTGTGTGTGTGTGTGTGTGTGTGTGTGTGTGTGTGTGTGTGTGTGTGTGTGTGTGTGTGTGTGGGGGCGGTACACAGGAGATGAGCTTTATATTATAGGGACTGTAGCTAGCTAGATCTCTGTGTATGGCTGCTCTGAGCAGAGGGTGATGCACAGGAGAGCAACTATAGGGGCTTGGATAAGGTTAAGGGTCTGTAGTTGGTTAGATGTGTGATGATGCTGTGTGATCCTGACTCTCCTCCCCAAGCTTGGACCTGACAGACAGGCTGATAACTGAGAGCTCCATCCCTGAGGGAGACTATGGCTACTGCCTGCCATCGGGTTGAACCATTGCTCTCCCCGCCCCCCTCTTCTCCTTCTCCATCCATCTTTCTCTTCTCCTCTCACTCTCTGCATCACTTTCTCTTATCAGCCTCTGGTCTCTTCTAGGGCCGGGACAATGCCAGTGTTGGATTCGACATTTTGAACATTGAGATATTAAAGACATGATAGATCAGACGCATAGTACATTAAGGAGTGAGATCTGTAGAAAGACAGAGTGGCTGTGGAATGTGCTGAGTGGACGGGAGGAGATCACAGGATTGCTATAGGGGAGACAGATGGACATCTGTGGATTAGGCGAAAGAGGGGTTGAGGTCAGGAGGTGAGGTCAGATCCCCTGAAGGGAGTAATAAGGGTTTACTGCCCTCTTCCTGTGGAACCATAAAATGTAAGGATTGGAGAGAAAGAGGAGTGTCTTAAGTGGGATGTACATATCTGTGATGGGAGAAATGTTGGGTTGTCTGAATTACAGCTGTACAGAACCTTTGGGAAGAATTAAACTTGGTTAAAGCTTCTAAAGTGTCCGTGAGTTATTTACTCTGAAAAATAAGAACCTAACACCAGTATCGCAATACATTAGTATGGTGGCAATAAAAAAAAAACACAAAGCAGATTTCACTTCTTAAGGACAACAGCCCTAATGTTGGAAACAAACCACATTGTGTTGTCATCCAGCGTCACATGCATTTCTTTTCCAAGGTACAGCGCACAATATTTTACATACAGCAGGTTTTTAAATGACTAAAGAGTTAGGTCTGCTTCATGTTTACATTTTTGCCATGGGAAAAAAATATCACGATACTGGTGTCATCACAACCCTAGTCTCTTCTTCTCAGAGCACCCAGCCCTCTCCCTCCCTCCGCATCTCTTCCCTCCATCTTCCCCTCCATCCATCCATCCTTCCTCTCTCTCTCTTCTCTATCACTTCAGCCTCTGGTCAAACCTCTCCCCATCCCTCCCTCAATCTCTCCCGCCCTCCCCCTCCCAGGCCTATAGGCTGATTCCAGGCTGATGGAGGAGACTCAGTCTAGCAGCCAGCCAAGCAGAGCTGATGTTGTGGGTAGTATCTCATGGCGTCTTCTACCCCTATCTCCTCTCCTCTCTCTGCAGCTAATGTTCACTGTCACCAAGGCTCTCCTCTCCTCTCCTCTCCTCTCCTCTCCTCTCTCCTCTCCTCTCCTCTCCTCTCTCTCCTCTCCTCTCCTCTCCTCTCCTCTCCTCTCCTCTCCTCTCCTCCTCTCCTCTCCTCTCCTCTCCTCTCCTCTCCTCTCCTCTCCACACTAGGCTAGTTATCTTTCTTATGTAATCCAGATCATGGGTGTGGTCTGGAGGTACATACAACACAGACTTGGCTGGGTACATCTAGAAAGAGGTGGATTCTTCATATTATTATTCTCTTCCTACTCTTTTTCTTTCTTTCTTTCTTTCTTTCTTTCTTTCTTTCTTTCTTTCTTTCTTTCTTTCTTTCTTTCTTTCTTTCTTTCTTTCTTTCTCTCTTTCTTTCTCTATCTATTTATGTATCTATCTCAGTCTCTCTTTCTCTCTTTCAGAATAGCAGGGCTCTGAGGTCAAAGTGAACTTTGATGATATTCCTACACCTCTCTGAGTGGCAATTGAACTCCCACTGACCATGGGGAGACAGTCAATGGATGGATGGGTAGGTTAGTTGAGGATGAATAGAGAGAAGAAAGGATAATGGATTCTGTGTGGGAATGGGCTGGGAGCCTGACAGGCTTGCTGTGCTGAGGAGGAGATGAGCGGAGAGGAGTATGAGATGAGATGACTGTTGAAGGGTTTGGGAAGTGAGCAGTTGAGACAGAGGCCTTCATGGCCCTGTCTGTCTCCGAGGCCTCACTCAGCACACTATTAATGGATCCCTGTCTATCTCACCCTCCGTCTTCCCTCCATCTCTCTCTGTGTCTCGCTCTTGCTCGCTCGCTCTCTCTATGGAGAGGAGAGGAGAGACGTCACTTCCACACTTCCTCCCGTCCACACATCCCTTTCCCATGGAGAGCAGATGGCTGGAGTAGTCAGTTAGAGGTCAGGCAGTTGGAGAGCAGATGGCTGGACTAGTCAGTTAGAGGTCAGGCAGTTGGAGAGCAGATGACTAGTCAGTTAGAGGTCAGGCAGTTGGAGAGCAGGCCAACACTGGTAGCATAGCGGAAGAGAAGGAAGTCGGCTTTAATTTGAATGCTGTGTGTGTGTGTGTGTGTGTGTGTGTGTGTGTGTGTGTGTGTGTGTGTGTGTGTGTGTGTGTGTGTGTGTGTGTGTGTGTGTGTGTGTGTTGCATGGTGGGAAGACAACATGGAGCAGGAGAGGATTAATTTCTCACTCAACAGGAGACAGTAGGGGAGGCAGTGACAAATTAAAGGAGGGATTTGAGAGACAAGGAGAGAAACAAAGAGAGATGGAGAAGAGGGAAAGATTGGTGTGGGGACATGAGATGGAGATAATGAGAGGATGGGAGAAAGACAGAAAATTGACAAAAATGAGAATGAGAAGCGGGGAGTAAGAGTAGTTCCAGGGGACTGGAAAGGATGGAGGAGATGGGAAAAGAGAGAGAGGAGAAAAATGTATTTGTGACTTGCACTTTTCTTTATGGTGGTCAGATGTTAGCAGAATGCTGACGTTAAGTAAGATGAATGTGTGTGGCAGTGTATGTCCCCGAGAGGACAGCCTCTTGCGCGCGCGCACGCACACACACACACACACACACACACACACACACACACACACACACACACACACACACACACACACACACACACACACACACACACACACACAGCTTAGCTGTGAGGTTGCTAAACTAAGGGATATCAAACCACTGCTCCCAGAGGAGAGGGGAGGAGAGTCTTATAGCAAGTGTAAAGCATGAATACCTCTTCCCACACACACTACACTACCTCTCTCTGTCTCTGTCTCTCTCCATCTCTCTCCACAGAAACACTCTCTCTCTCTTGTTGGGCAGATAGTTGCACACACTGGTCCCTCGTGACAGAGAGTGGGTGGCTGACAGAGTGCTGAGAGACGAGCTGAAGATTGTGGTGCCTGTGTGTGTGGATGTGTTTAACTATTCTTGTGGGACCAGAAGTCCCCACAAGAATAGTAAACACACAAACATTTGACCAACTGTGGACATTTTGTTAGTCCCCTCAAGGTTAATGCTATTTTTAGTAGGTTAATGGTCAAGGTTAGAATTAGTGTCAGGGTTATAATTATGTTAAGGGTTAGAGATAGGAACTAGGGGTAGTTTTAGGGATAGGAGCTAGGGTTAGTTTTAGGGTTAGGGTTAGGAGCTAGGGTTAGTTTTAGGGTTAGGGTTAGGAGCTAGGGTTAGTTTATGGTTAGAATTACGTTAAGGGTTAGAGATAGAGGCTATGGTTAGGTTTAGGGTTAGGGTTAGTTTTTGGGTTCAGGTTAGAATTAGTGTTAGGGTTAGATTTACGTTAAGGGTTAGAGATAGGAGCTAGGGTTAGATTTAGGGTTAGGGTTAGGAGCTAGAGTTAGTTTTAGGGTTAGGAGCTAGGGTTAGGTTTAGGTTTAGGGTTAGGATTGGGAGCTAGGGTTAGTTTTAGGGTTAGGGTCAGGAGCTAGGGTTAGGTTTAGGGTTAGGGTTAGGTTTTGGGGATAAGTTTAGAGTTAGGGTTAAGGTTAGGGTTAGGGTAAGAGTACAGGTTAGGGTTAGGTTTAGGGGTTAGGGAAAATATGATTTTATATGGGACTGAATTGTGTGTCTCCACAAGGTTAGCTGTGGGAGCTTATGTGTGTGTTTATGTGTGTGTGTGTGTGTATGTGTGTGTATGTTGTGCTCCCTGATGTTTGTGTGTGATATGTAGCCTAGTGTGTGTGTGTGTGTGTGATGTGTAGCCTAGTGTGTGTGTGTGTGTGATGTGTAGCCTAGTGTGTGTGTGTGTGTGTGTGTGTGTGTGTGTGTGTGTAGCCACCGGGTGTCTGTGTGGGTTGGAGCAGGCCAGACTGTGGAGTGGACAAGTACCATAGCTAACTCTGCAGAGAGAGTGTGACCGTCTTGCATAGGAAATCTACTATTGTCATATCTTATAGAGCCCTGCTGTTCTATACTCAAGTCCAAGTGTGGAAGCCCTTTTTAAAATATACCTTCATTGAAACACACATTTTCAAAATGAATCTTCCTTTCTTCCTATCTCTCCCTCTTCTGTCTGAGTAGTTGTTCTAGTGAACATGTTGATGGATGGTGTCCCTCTCTTCTATTAGTTAATATGTTTACTACATACTGCATTTGTCTTCCAGTAGTTAATATGTTTACTACATACTGCATTTGTCTTCTATTAGTTAATATGTTTACTACATACTGCATTTGTCTTCCAGTAGTTAATATGTTTACTACATACTGCATTTGTCTTCTATTAGTTAATATGTTTACTACATGCTGCATTTGTCTTCTATTAGTTAATATGTTTACTATTGAAGAGTGACAACATCTGGTTCAGAAGTGCTGACTGTCCAGTCTGCCATTCAGCTACTATAGAAGAGTTCTTGTGAAGTGAAGCATGTTTGTCTGTGACCTCAAACGTTCCGTTCCATTTAGCCCAACATGTTTGTTTTGTTTTAGACGACGCTAGCTGCAGCTGAGAGTGTGGACTGTACACTGTGGGTGTAGGCCTACTGGGCATGTTCTGTAGTTGTCCGATGCCTATGTCTGGCATATTGGACATTGCCTTTGTGTGTTTGTTAAATTATTAGAGATTTAGTGTCTCCTCTCCTCCTCTCCCCTGCTCCCTCCTCTCCCCTCCTATCCTCCTATCCTCTCCTCTCCTCTCCTCTCCTCTCCTCTCCTCTCCTCTCCTCTCTCTCCTCTCCTCTCCTCTCCTCCTCCCTCTCCTCTCCTCTCCTCTCCTCTCTCCTCTCCTCTCCTCTCCTCTCCTCTCCTCTCCTCTCCTCTCCTCTCCTCTCCTCTCCTCTCCTCCTCCCCCTGCTCTCCTCCTCTCCCCTCCTATCCTCCTCTCCTCTCCTCTCCTCCCTCTCCTCTCCTCTCCTCTCCTCTCTCCTCTCTCCTCTCCTCTCCTCTCCTCTCCTCTCCTCTCCTCTCCTCTCCCTCTCCTCTCCTCTCCTCTCCTCTCCTCTCCTCTCCCTCTCCTCTCCTCTCCTCTCCTCTCCTCTCCTCTCCTCTCCTCTCTCTCTCCTCTCCTCTCCTCTCCTCTCACAGTTCCCTGCCAACAGATCCACTATCTCAGGTCCCTCTAAGGCTTTATTAAAAATGTATATTTTAATTAAGCATCAGCTGTTGCTACATCCATTTAATGATACATTAATGATCTGTACCCACTGATTATACAATAATATAACTTATAAATGCCTCATGAGCTTAGTTCAACTGTTGTACCCCATCAGAACCCCAAAATACAAGCTTGTTTTATTCCAATATTTGTAAACAAAGTAAATGTAAACACACACTGTATAGACTTAAAACATGGTTAAACTATCATTTTGATATAATGGATGGTCAGTCCTTGCATCCATAGCTCTGTCTATTTTAGAGTGGTTACATTTCTCCAGGCCCATCCCTCAGCTTTTCACCGAAACAGGGGCAGGGAGGTGGCTTTGTTATTGTTTCTTTTGCTGATTTCTGCTTTAATGTGTGAAGATAGAAGATCAGCTCCAGTTTTTGTCTGGAGAGCATACGGACGTGTGTGTGCCTGTCTGCACAGTTACTGTGCGTAATTGTTACTTGTGTAACTGTGTGGTTAATGGTTAGTATTGGACTGTGTGTGCATGTGTATCTGTGTGCAGGTGTGTCTGTGTGCATGTGTGCGTGTGTGTGCATGTGTGTGCATGTGTGTCTGTGTGCATGTGTGCGTGTGTGTGCATGTGTGCGTGCGTGTCTGTGTGCATGTGTGCGTGTGTGTGCATGTGGGTCTGTGTGCATTTGTGTGTGTGTGTGCATGTGTGCGTGCGTGTCTGTGTGCATGTGTGCGTGTGTGTGCATGTGGGTCTGTGTGCATGTGTGTGCATGTGTGTCTGTGTGCATGTGTGCGTGTGTGTGCATGTGTGCGTGCGTGTCTGTAAGCATGTGTGTGTGTGTGCATGTGTGTCTGTGTGCATGTGTGCGTGCGTGTCTGTGTGCATGTGTGTGTGTGTGTGCATGTGTGTCTGTGTGCATGTGTGCATGTGTGTCTGTGTGCATGTGTGTGTGTGTGTGCATGTGTGTCTGTGTGCATGTGTGCGTGCGTGCAACCTATTGCACTGCTCCAGGAATTCCTTGTTGCTCTGACAGGCAGCTCGTCACTGCTCGCAGTCGATGCACCTCTCTCTCTCCTTGTCTTTCACTCTGTCACACCTCCGCCTTTCTCTCCCTCGCTATCTCCTTCTCTCTCTCTCTCCCTCTCTATCTCCTTCTCTATCTCTCTCCCTCTATATCTCCTTCTCTCCCTCTCTATCTCCTTCTCTCTTTCTCTCCCTCTATCTCCTTCTCTCTCTCTCTCCCTCTCTATCTCCTCTCTCTCTCTCCCTCTCTATCTCCTTCTCTCTCCCTCTCTATCTCCTTCTCTCTCTCTCCTTCATACTCTTGGAAATTCTTCCTGATCTGTAGTCTTTCACTTTCTTAATTTCATTGGTTCATCCTGTCAGTGCTGTTGGTCTGTGTCCCTCTGTGTGGGTGTGTATGTGTGTATGTATGTGCATGTGTGGTGTGTGTGTGTTCTCTCCCTAAAGCATTCATTCTGAGGCTCTCAGTCTTCCTTCAGATTTGATGAGAGGGAGAATGAAGATGAATGTCCTCTGATCAGGCAGCAGTGTACAGTTTACTGCCGCCGTGCGCCAAAGGCACTGCAAAATGTCATTGTGTGTGTGTGCCTTTGTCTCTCAATGTGTGTCTTCATAAAGGTTTGTGTGTGTACGCCTGGGTGCCTATGTGTGTCTGCTAAGAGAGTGTGCTAGTGCGTGTGTGTGTTTGTGTGTGAGAGTGTTTGTCTCTGTGCCCTTGTTAAGGATGAGGCAGCAGCTCAGTGGGATGTACTGGCTTTTTTTCTCTCTCCTCGTTGGTGATATACCCAGGAATGACACACAGGGGTGGTATGCTGTCACAGCACCCGCCTCCTACACACACACACACACACACACACACACACACACACACACACACACACACACACACACACACACACACACACACACACACACACACACACACACACACACACACACACACACACACACACACACACATACACTCTGTCTGGTCAGAGCCTGACAGGCCCAGGAGAAGAGCTCATTAGCACAGACATGTCACGTGTGCTCTTTCAAACCACAGCAGACCCACACACAAACCCACAACCACACACACACACACACAGGCTCCAGGGCCCCCTATCTCTAGCCCACCACTCAGGCAGGGGGAGATGGGACCTGAGGTTTGCCCTGACCCCCCTTCCCTCCACATCCACCTCCTCCTTCTCTTTCTCTATCCCTCCGTCCCTCTCTTTCTCTGTGAGTCACAATGCCATCCCACGCTGTGTGGGGAGAGAAGGGCTTCAGATGTATGAGAGTATTACAGAGCGTGGTGAGAGTCTACCACAGTGCACTCTGTGCTAGGAGTGTGTGTGTATGTGTGTGTGCATTTGTACGTGTGTATGTGTGTGTGTTTCTCTCACTCTCTACACGTCCTACAGGGCAGGGGTCCAGTAGTAGCTGTCCTTGGTTTTTAAATCGGTAACCATTCCTTTAGAACATGTAAATGAAGCAGTGTGTTGTAATGTCCTTGGTTTTTTAAATAAGCAACCATGTCTTACATGTAAATGAAGCAGTGTGTTGTAGTGTCCTTGGTTGGTGACTGTGAGACAGTAGGAGGGAGAATGACGACAGTGACACTTTCATTAGAAGAGGTACCTGGTAGGCTCCAGAACGAGTTAGAGAGACCGGAGGAGGATGAGGAGAAGAGGAGGAGGAAAGACGATTTCAGTGGTGGGGATTGTTTTAAGTCCCTCTAACTCTGCACACGACACATACACACATGCACAAGCACACACCCACACACACTCACACACACTGCCCAGGAGGGAAATGGAGGGAGGTGAGGGGGTGGGCAATTTACTCACCATGGAGGAAATAGATACAGAGGCCCTGGCCGTAACCATAGGAACACATTAGCCTGACACCTTGCACATCGAGGACGGCTTGTAAGTAACAACCTGTAAACAACCTCCAGCTGGAGTCAAACTGTTTCTCTTTTATTGAGTTAAGGTCAAATCATCTGCTGCTTTTCTCGCTTTCCAACATTTCTCATCTCAGACACAAACAAGATGAAAACAAACGTTGTCTGGATGAATTCAGAACCAAAGAAAATGTATTGTTTTCAAAACTAAAGTGTTTATTTTTAACAGACAAACAGGTCTGTGGGTGTGTGCGTGCATGTACGTATGTGCATGTGTGTGTGTGTGTCTGTGTGCATGCGTGTGTGTGTCCTTGCGTATTCGTGCTCCTATATTTTCGCCCACAACGATTTGCTAGTCCCTTATCAGAGCAGGTGTTTCTGCTTGAAGATGGATGTGTCTGGAGAAAATAAGAAAAGCCTGGTTACTTCTCCAACTCCCTCTCTCTCCGTCTCCCTGTCTCCCTGTCTGTCTGATAGAGAAAGTAGAATAGCCTCCATTTGATCCCTACCAGTCAAAGGACCTTTTGAGCTTTTTCTTATCACACCCTCTGAAGTGAAGCATCCATCTTCCGAATTGAAATGTCTGCCTGACTGACCTGCACCTGAGAGCATACAGCCCCTCCACCTGATAAGTATTTATAGACAATAGGTCCATTCAGCCGGACTAATGGGAAGGATAAGGCTGGAGCTGGGCTCACAGGTTATGTTAAAGGAATGTTGATTAAAGGGATGTTGTGGTTTAAAGGGATGTGTTACATTGATGGTTAGAGGAGGTTCTGTTTTGTGTTGTAGATGTTGGAGCTGGTAACTGTTAGGGTGTGGCATGGAGAGGCAGATGTTGGGGTAAATTCCATTTATATTCAGTGAATTATTCAGGAAATGAATTAAAATTCCAATTTGAAAATGAAAATAAATATTTATTTTCAATTAGAATTTTTCCATTGTTGAATATGAATTTCAATTCCTTTCCTGAACAGAAAAGCGATTCCAAATGTGGTTGTTTACTACAGTATGTTGGTTAAAGTTATCAGGGGTATAGGACAAAGTAAGTTGGAACGGAAGCACATGAGGGTTAGAGGGGACAGGGGGTCAATGCCACCATTGACCTAGTAGGGGTTAAGGTTGGCAGCTGGAACTGATGGATAGGGGGTTAGATAGGGTAGGGGGTAATGACATCAGAGAGTTGAGGATGGAAACTGAACGATAGGGGGTTAGATAGGGTAGGGGGTAATGACACCAGAGGGCTGAGGATGGAAACTGAACGATAGGGGGTTAGATAGGGTAGGGGGTAATGACATCAGAGGGTTGAGGATGGGACCTAATGGATAGGGGGTTAGATAGGGTATGGTGTAATGACATCAGAGAGTTGAGGATGGAAACTGATGGATAGGGGGTTAGATAGGGTAGGGGGTAATGACATCAGAGAGTTGAGGATGGAAACTGAACGATAGGGGGTTAGATAGGGTAGGGGGTAATGACATCAGAGGGTTGAGGATGGGACCTAATGGATAGGGGGTTAGATAGGGTAGGGTAGGGGGGTAATGACATCAGAGGGTTGAGGATGGAAACTGAACGATGGGGGTTAGATAGGGTAGGGGGTAATGACACCAGAGGGTTGAGGATGTGAACTGAAGGATAGGGGATTAGATAGGGTAGGGTAGGGGTAATGACATCAGAGTGTTGAGGATGGAAACTGAAGGATAGGGGGTTAGATAGGGTAGGGGGTAATGACACCAGGGGGTTGAGGATGTGAACTGAAGGATAGGGGTTAGATAGGGTAGGGGGTAATGACAACAGAGAGTTGAGGATGGGACCTAATGGATAGGGGGTTAGATAGGGTAGGGGGTAATGACACCAGAGGGTTGAGGATGTGAACTGAAGGATAGGGGTTAGATAGGGTAGGGGGTAATGACAACAGAGAGTTGAGGATGAGACCTAATGGATAGGGGGTTAGTTTAGGGTAGGGGGTAATGACACCAGAGGGTTGAGGATGTGAACTGAAGGATAGGGGGTTAGATAGGGAAGGGGGTAATGACAACAGAGGGTTGAGGATGTGAACTGAAGGATAGGGGGTTAGATAGGGTAGGGGGTAATGACACCAGAGGGTTGAGGATGTGAACTGAAGGATAGGGGGTTAGATAGGGTAGGGGGTAATGACAACAGAGAGTTGAGGATGGGACCTAATGGATATGGGGTTAGAAAGGGTAGGGGGTAATGACAACAGAGGGTTGAGGATGTGAACTGAAGGATAGGGGGTTAGATAGGGTAGGGGGTAATGACAACAGAGGGTTGACGATGGGAACTGAAGTGCATGGAGTATAATGTCACCACCAAACTGGTAAGGGTGTTGATGTTGTGCTGGGAGGTTTGAAGTTGGAACTGAAGACTAAGAATTTTAGATGGGGTTAGAGGGAATAGGCGGTAATGTCACCATAGACCGGGTAGGGCTGTTGATATAGTTCTGGGAGGACACCTGAGTTTAAGCTTCCTGGCCCCAGAGGGAGAGGAGGGGGGGAGAGGGATCGATAGGATGGGATTGTGTGAGTGCTGCTGTTCAAATATTTATCCAGAGCAGGATACTGAATGACTGACTGTAGGCACTGGATTATACCTGCTGGATGCAGCCTATAGCACTGTCTGAATGAACACAAAAAGATGGAGAGGGAATTAGAGAGTGAGAGAAAGAGGGATGGAGAGAGGGTGAAGGAGAGGGTAGGAAAAAGGGAAAGAGAAGTAGAGAGATATAGAGTAGAAGAAAAGATGAGAGAGAGAGGGAGGAGAGAGCGAGAACGACGGAGAATGACAAATTATAATATTGTGAAGTATCATTGACCTTTACTTAATTGATGAGAAAAGTGTGTTATTTACATGTGGTCGGGGTAATTACTTTTTTAAAGGAAAATACACGGGTTGTTCTATCTCTTAAAACCTCTTAGGGATAGGCGGGACGCAAATGTCTCAACTGGCCAATTGCCAGATTCAAATAAAATGCTATACAATTCAAACTTTCATTAAATCACACATGTAAGATACTCAATTAAAGCTACACTTGTTGTGAATCCAGCCAACATGTCAGATTTTAAAAATGCTTTTTGGCGAAAGCATAAGAAGCTATTATCTGATAGCCTGCACCATCTGCACCAGCAGTGAACAAAGGAGCTAGCATATTTCAACCCTGCAGGCGCAACACAAAACGCTGAAATAAAATATAAAACATGCATTACCTTTGACGAGCTTCTTTTGTTGGCATTCCAATATGTCCCATAAACATCACAATTGGTCCTTTTGTTCGATTAATTCCATCCATATTTATCCAAAATGTCCATTTATAAAGCGCATTTGATCCAGAAAAAAACGCTTACAAAAACACAATGTCACTACAAAATATTTCAAAAGTTGCCTATAAACTTTGCCAAAATATTTCAAACTACTTTTGTAATATAACATTAGGTATTTTTTAACGTTAATAATTTATCAAATTGTAGACGGAGCAATCTGTATTCAATACAGGAAAGAAAACAAACTAGCGCTGCTTTTCACGTCTTGCGCAACTCACAAAAGTGTCCCCAGTCCGAGTTGGCCTTCTTCTTCATTGCACAAAGGAATAACCTCAACCAAATTCCAAAGACTGGTGACATCCAGTGGAAGCGGTAAGAACTGAGAATAGGTTCCTATGAAATATGCCATGGCAAAGACAATTCAGGGAACATAGAGGAAAAAAGAAAATCTGAACAGTTAGTCCTCAGGGTTTTGCCTGTTACATAAATTCTGTTATACTCACAGACATGATTCAAAATCAAATCAAATCAAATCAAATTTTATTTGTCACATACACATGGTTAGCAGATGTTAATGTGAGTGTAGCGAAATGCTTGTGCTTCTAGTTCCGACAATGCAGTAATAACCAACCAAGTAATCTAACTAACAATTCCAAAACTACTGTCTTATACACAGTGTAAGGGGATAAAGAATATGTACATAAAGATATATGAATGAGTGATGGTACAGAGCAGCATAGGCAAGATACAGTAGATGGTATCGAGTACAGTATATACATATGAGACGAGTATGTAAACAAAGTGGCATAGTTAAAGTGGCTAGTGATACATGTACTACATAAGGATGCAGTCGATGATATTGAGTACAGTATATACGTATGCATATGAGATGAATAATGTAGGGTAAGTAACATTATATAAGGTAGCATTGTTTAAAGTGGCTAGTGATATATTTACATCATTTCCCATCAATTCCCATTATTAAAGTGGCTGGAGTTGAGTCAGTGTCATTGTCAGTGTGTTGGCAGCAGCCACTCAATGTTAGTGGTGGCTGTTTAACAGTCTGATGGCCTTGAGATAGAAGCTGTTTTTCAGTCTCTCGGTCCCAGCTTTGATGCACCTGTACTGACCTCGCCTTCTGGATGATAGCGGGGTGAACAGGCAGTGGCTCGGGTGGTTGATGTCCTTGATGATCTTTATGGCCTTCCTGTAACATCGGGTGGTGTAGGTGTCCTGGAGGGCAGGTAGTTTGCCCCCGGTGATGCGTTGTGCAGACCTCACTACCCTCTGGAGAGCCTTACGGTTGAGGGCGGAGCAGTTGCCGTACCAGGCGGTGATACAGCCCGCCAGGATGCTCTCGATTGTGCATCTGTAGAAGATTCAAACAGTTTTAGAAACGTTGAAGTGTTTCCTATCCAAATCTATGAATAATATGCATATCTTATATTTTTGCATGAGTAGTAGGAAGTTGAAATTGGGCACGCTATTTATCCAAAAGTGAAAATTCTGCCCCCTAGCTTCAAGAGGTTTTAATGTATTAATGTTCAATGATGTGTGCTCTCATGTGCGGACAAAGATAATGTAGAACATCTAGCAAACTTTACACATGAGCTTTCATATGGCATATCCCCCTCTCTCTCCCTCCTTATCTCTCTGTCACTTTCCTTTTGCCTCAACCCCTGCCACCCTCTCTCCTTCCTTATCTCTATCTCTCCTTCCCCCTCTCTCCCTTCTCTCTCTCTCTCTCTCTCTCTCTCTCTCTGTCTTTCTCTCTCTCTCTCTCTCTCTCTTTTCTCTCTCTCTCTCTCTCTATCTCTCCTTCCCCCTCTCTCCATTCTTTTTCTCTCTCTCTCTCTCTCTCTCTCTCTGTTATCTCTAGCCTGCAGTTGACTGCTTATGTCCTCTGGGTGTCAGCACTAGCCGTTTGATAGAGCTCAACCATACAGCCACTCAGCCCAGACACTAATCACACAAGACTTGTACGCACACACACGCAGCCACACACTCACACACGCGCAGCCATACACACACACACACACACACATCCACACACACACACACACACACACACACACACACACACACACACACACACACACACACACACACACACACACACACACACACACACACACACACACACACACACACACACAGACGTGTACACATAATACTCACAAGCCTATATAAATTCAGGGAAACTCATACCGTCATTATTATACTCATACAGAGATAGACAACTATCAGTTTTATTTATTATGCAGTCTTTGCCCCTTCATTCCCTCTCTCTCTCTCTCTCTCTAACTCTCTCTCTCTCTAACTCTCTCTCTCTCTCTCTCTCTCTCTCTCTCTCTCTCTCTCTCTAACTCTCTCTCTCTCTAACTCTCTCTCTCTCTAACTCTCTCTCTCTCTCTCTCTCTCTCTTTCTAACTCTTTCTCTCTCTCTAACTCTCTCTCTCTCTCTCTCTCTCTCTCTCTCTCTCTCTCTCAATATAGGGTTACATTAGCTGTATTGATTGTAGAGGGGTGATTTTCCTCGGGGTTGGAGAGTTTGCCTGCTATTGATGATTTCAGTTGGAGCAGGAACCTGATATGTAATGGAGATGCCAGTGCAGTCGTTACAGTGCTTCAAATGGGAGGGGAAGGTGACTTCAGAAGAAGTTAACTATGAAAGATGGACACCCATGCAAGCACACACACACAACTACACGTACAGTACGCACACTGAGAACTGTACTACATATATTTGAATGAGTGTGCATGTGTGCTTGAGAGATATGGGGAGGAGTAAGTACAGTATGAGATTTGGAGATATGTAGAGGGAGCACATAAGAACAGACAATAAGAGAGAGGGAGGACAGAGGCGGAGAGGGAGTAGGGAGGAAAGAGGAGGAGAGAGGAGGAAGTTTTGGTGTGATGAAGGAGTGACTGAGACTGTAATGGGTTTAGATACACGGGGCTGGGTTAGGCTGTGCTGAGCTGTGCTGTAAAGCCCAACAATTGAAGTCCACTGTATTATTGAGAACATAATGAAATGTCCTTGAGGACAGAGAAAGAAAACTCTGCATGATTCTCTTCCGTCCTCTTCCACCCTGCCTGACTGGGATTATTGGACAAAAAAAGTTCATACTCTTCTGTTGTTTCTCTGAGATAATCTTATCTGCAAATTGAGTTTTTTTTTCTCTTACTCTCTCTCTCTCTCTACCCCCTCTCTCTCTTTGTCTCTCCAAAACGTTTATTTGACAGACACACTTCCCTCCACGAAAACAGCACTCTCTCATTCTCTCTGTATTCATAAGCTGAAGCCTTTCATCCTAATAAGCCCAAAATGATTCATGGGGAAAAGGAGCTGAAGGTTATTTTGCTATAATTTCACCCTCTTCATTTGCCCCTAGGAGCAGTCAATGTGCCACAAAGCATCCATTTAAAATGTCATTGGGTGGAGTGGGTGGAGGGGCTTTTTAGTGTGCATTTAAAATTGAGTGTGTGTATGAGGGGGAGGTACTGTACTTGTCATTGTTTGGGGGGGGGTGCTTGACTTTGCTCTGACTGGTGGATAGGTTGTTGTGGTGTGGTGCTATTTTGGTGGTTTACTGTTAGCGCTGCCTGGGATTGGTTGATGGATATGGACTCAGGTCACAGAAACTTAAACAAATCCAATTTCACAGTCACAAGTAAACAATCTGGCCTCAGTCGGTCATCCTGGAGAAAACAAATGGGTATTGACTGTGCTCAGTGGTGCATAGTCAACAGCTAAATTCAGAAACAATATTGAGGCTATTTTCCATTGAAAATGGTTTTTTTCTGTCCTTAGATTGTACGTATGGAATTCCTTTAAACCTTGGATTACCTGGGTGTAAAGCATTTTAATGACACATTTCTGATGCTTTTCTCTCCCTCTCTCTCTCTCTCTATCTCTCTCTCTCTCTCTCTCTCGCTCTCTCTCTCTCTCTCTATCTCTCTCCCTCTCTCTCTATCTCTCTCTCTCTCTCTCTCTCTCTCTATATATATATATATATATATATATATATATATATATATATATATATATATATATATATCCTTCTCCACTCAATTAACTGTTTCAAGTGCTCTGTGCACTTCAAGGCCCTCCCTTCCTTCTCACCCCACCCCACCGGTTGCCCTGAGGAAACTGATTTGCGAGTAATTAAAACTGTGTGTGTCTGGACGTCATCCAGCATCATGTTCTATTCATGCAGATTAATACATATTTGTGGGGGCCTGTGGGAGCTGAAAGGCATCTGTCTGCCCCATTAAACATTCATGAACTATAGGACATAGAGAAGACACACAGGCGGTGTCCCAAATGCTACCCTATCCCCTATATAGTGCCCAATGCACTATATAGGGAATAGGGTACCATTTGGGATGCAGGCTAAAAGAAGAAGACCATTCAGCTGCTGCTATTTATACGCTCCTCCTCCTCCTCTTCCTCATAACAGCAGCCATAGCTTAATGGAGAAACCTCAAATGAGAATTACTGGACATGGATTCTGAAATGACAATGACATTTATCACTCCTGTACACCTTTATGTTTTAATTTAAAGGGATGTTTTGCATGAAAACAGTGGCTAACTGTGTGTGTGTGTGTGTGTGTGTGTGTGTGTGTGTGTGTGTGTGTGTGTGTGTGTGTGTGTGTGTGTGTGTGTGTGTGTGTGTGTGTGTGTGTGTGTGTGTGTGTGTGTGTGTGCCTCTACAGGTGGCTGGAGTGTGTGGGCAGAGTGGAAGGAGTGCAGCAGTGACTGTGGTGGTGGCGTTCAGACCCGGAGCCGTACCTGTCAATCTCCCCCGGAGGAGATGTGTGAGGGAGTAGTGGAGGAGGGAAGGCCCTGTAACCCTCAGCCCTGCAGTGGTGAGCTTGTCAAAGACATTGCCCCGACCATGTGTGTGCGTACATGTGTGTATGTGTTTGTTTCTGTGTGTGTGTGTATGTGAGTGTGTGTGCATAAGTGATGTGCGGGTTGACTCATAACCTGCAGTCCCAGCAGGTACATCCCTACAGTTATATCTGTGGGATGGGCATGTTTAGGTCATGACATATTGTGTGGATGAAAAGCAGGTGGGTTGAATAAAGAGAAAACAATACCTTAACAATTCCATAAATGTATAATTCTTGTGTAATTTTTATCAATAGGCTACATTTTTATTTCGTTATTTTCGACTATCTGGCATTAGTGCCCAAGCCTAAGCTTTAGGGCCTAAATATACACGTGCCAAATAGTCTACACACCAAACACCAAATGTTTTTGGGAAGAGGCAGAAAAAATTCATGTCGATCCACGGAGGCAAAAAGGTCAACGTCAGACTTTTCTGTGATTCAATAAGAGAAAAGCTGCAAAAAAGAGAGTTGAAAATAGAGAGAAGGGAGGCCAGAAAAGTCATGTTTCGGAAAGATTTGGTGAAGTGGTAAAATAAGGTGATAGCAGTGTTATGTTATGTGTGATGATTGTGAGACGCTATACAAATTCAACAGTCACAAGATGGGGACTTCAAATAGGCCTATTGCACGTCAAGGGAACTGTAGCCTACTGTTCAGATGAGTTAAATGGAAACTGACATCTGGACACTGACTGTAGGTCTATAAACTCTCACATAGCCTTGATATTAACTCCTGCAGAATGAAGCATTTCTTGCAGTAAAATGTCACACCAAATGCAGGTGAAATATGATTTCTTTCTTTGAGCATCTTGAGAGAATGCACAGTCAGATACCGTCTGTAGAGGTGCAATATTTTTCAGCATCACAAAACTCGATAAAATATGCATCCAGCCAAATTGAAATTTGATCAGAAACATGTTGGGTTGTTTTCACAGCCAAACCTACCAAAATGTTGTGAATTATAAAGCAGGAACATAGCTAAATCAGGCAAAAAGAAATCCTTTACCCCCTATCAAAAACAACTCCCATCGTCTCTGACTATAGACTACAGCGCATTTTCTATATTAGCCAGTTAGGGTCTGATGCGGGCCTCAGATTTTCACTTTATCACATACTGTGTCGGGTGTAGCCGATGGGTTATTAGCAAATCCGGGTGTGTGTGAACAAACAGCTGACCTGCGCACCACTAGTGTGTATATGTGGGCATGTGTGTGTACCCGTCTCAATCTAAATATCTATGTCTGTATCTCTTTGACTCTCTTTCTCTTTTGTTCTTCTTCTCTCAATCTCATTTCTCTGTTATTTCTCTCTGTACTTTTATTTTCTCTTGTCCTTTATTCCCTCCACTCTCTTCCGTCCAACAAGTCATTCTTGTGATGTAAGGAGGCCATGTTGGAAAGGGGACTTTGATCGATGCAATTATTTGGACATAGTCAACCTCTCAAGGCAAATACAAAACCATAACTCTTAAGAAAGAGACTGAAGAATCCCTCACACTGCAATGTGCGTATAATCCATTCTATAGAAGCAAGGAGGACTTAGGAATAGGGCTTCCAATAGCTCTGTATCACTCTTCCAGTCTTCAGAACTATAGGTATATTGATAGATTGTGATCAATGTCAGAATTCCAAATGTTTGAGCAACGACAAACACGGTTCCAAAGTAAAAAAAGACAGCGAGACACACCGTAAATACACAAACACAATCACACACCACACCTGGTTTTCCATTACAAAATTCCCAAGTTTGGCTGATGCTCTTCTGGGTGACCAATCACGTCACGGTTGTGTCCTAAAAACAAAATGCCATTGGTGGTTAAGTTGCTAACCCCTCCCCCCCTGGCCTTGCCCCACCCCTCTAGGCAAAGGCCGTCATCTCTCTCGCAGCCAATCACTTCGCTCCGTGGACAGCCGCAAGCGCGATGGCGGCGGTGGCGAGGTAGACAAGACGCGGGGCGGTGGCGGCGGACAGCAGGCCCCACAGACAGGTAAGACAACAGGACGCAGAGGGAGCCCATGCATCAGTCTCTAACAGCCGCTTGGGTCACAGACCACACAAGACCACCTCCTACCATTATAGTCTGTCACTGCACCAAGGCTATAGCTAGCTATCCCTGAATCCCTCCCTCACATAGGCCTGTACATCCATCAAAATCTCCCAAAATCCTTCTTGCCTAAGTGCCACAGCACTAATTCCAACATGGACCCTGAATAAATCGGGTGAAACTGTTTGCTGTTTTGTACTTTCGTGAGGTTTTGAATGTAGCTGCTATACTGGAGATTGTGTCCTGTCTTGAAAACTGGATAAGTCCTTCCTCTCTATGAATGATGCCTCCTCTGAACTAGCAAATCAGGTCCCCCCCTCACCCCAGCTTTCCCATTGGACAGCCATGACTGACCAACCTTTCCCATTGGTCAGACTAGGCTTGACTGACTGACCGGGTCTGCTGAATGCATTGGGCAGTCATGGCAGCCAGGGAAATGATTGACATATCCAGTAGCCAATCACATTGCCTTCCTCTGTATGTAAAGTCAATGCTAAGGATATGGAATCAGAGCCCAGAGAGCCTGGCAGCACAGAATCTCCTCTACGCCAAACCATGCCACATCCCTTCCTATTTTGGCCAATGGGAGGCTGTTCCTGCATGATAATTAGTTTCGGCCCTTCTCCTCCCCCTCCACCCTGGATCATCCCTCCCCCCTCCACCCTCCCTCCCTCCCTCCCTCCCTCCCTCCCTCCCTCCCTCCCTCCCTTCCCCTCAGTGGACCAGGCTGCGTCAGGTGAGGAGTGGTCGTCGTGGAGTGTGTGTTCGGCCACGTGTGGTGAGGGCTGGCAGAGCCGCACACGTTTCTGTGTCTCCTCCTCCTACAGCACCCAGTGCAGCGGCACGCTCCGAGAGCAGAGGCCCTGCAACAACTCTGCCGTCTGTCCAGGTAAGCTGAGCCCCTCCCACCCCCGGCTGCCTCCTTGCTGCCCCTCGTCTCCAGCCCTCTCCTGGCTCCACTTTACCCAACCTCTCTGTGCAATGCATCCTGGGGCTTCTCTTTCGTAACAGACAGTAACGCTCCAGACCAGGACATTAATATGGAACTATGCAGGTGAATACATTAAACACTGAAATAAGGTCATAGTCTACACAGGAGAACCATGCAGGCACTGAGAGAAGGATGTTTGTGACTGCATTATGGCAACAGGCTGGTTTGTACCATAGAGTGTTGGATGTTTATGTGTTTTGGAGTTGATGTTGTTGTTGTTGTTGTTGTTGTTGTCGTGGTGAAGGTCTGTGTGGTTCTCTCTATAAATCATACCCTAGCCGCTCTGATTGCAGTGCACGGGACTTGGGACGAGTGGTCGCCATGGAGCTTGTGTTCGTCAACCTGCGGTCGTGGTTACCGGGATCGCACGCGAAGCTGCAAGCCCCCTCAGTTTGGGGGAGACCCCTGTATGGGGCCGGAGAAACAGACCAAGTTCTGCAACATCGCTGTCTGCCCAGGTGACACAGATTTCTTACTGGATTCTTACTCATCTGTGTCCAAAATGGCACCCTGCAGTATTCACTATATAGTGCACTACTTTTGACAACTTCAGTCATCATGGCAGTAACGTCTACAGTTAATTACAGAGACAAATTTGAAAAGGTTCTTGTTTATGTATGAGGGATGAAGGCTTTTAGCCTGTACAATGTGTGTACGTTGCATTATGCACACAGAGACGTAGACAAACTAATACATGTACAGAAGTAACCTTGATCTCTCTCTCTCTCTCTCTCTCTCTCGCTCTCTCTATTTCTCTGTCTCTCTCTCTCTCTCTCTGGGTTGTATTTACAATGGTGTTTGTTCTTCACTGGTTGCCCTTTTCTTGTAGCAACAGGTCACAAATCTTGCTGCTGTGATGGCACACTGTGGAATTTCACCCAGTAGATATGGGAGTTTATCAAAATTGGATTTGTTTAAGAATTCTTTGTGGATCTGTGTAATCTGAAGGAAATATGTCTCTCTAATATGGTCATAGATTGGGCAGGAGGTTAGGAAGTGCAGCTCAGTTTCCATCTCATTTTGTGGGCAGTGAGCACATAGCCTGTCTTCTCTTGAGAGCCATGTCTGCCTACGGCGGCCTTTCTCAATAGCAAGGCTATGCTCACTGAGTCAGTACATAGTCAAAGCTTTCCTTAAGTTTGGGTCAGTCACAGTGGCCAGGTATTCTGCCACTGTGTACTCTCTGTTTAAGGCCAAATAGCATTCTAGTTTGCTCTGTTTTTTTGTTAATTCTCCCCAATGAGTGTCTCTCTCTCTCTCTCTCTCTCTCTCTCTCTCTCTCTCTCTCTCTTCTCTCTCTCTTTCTCTCTCTCTCTCTCTCTCTCTCTCTCTCTCCCTCTCTCTCTCTGTCTCTCCCTCTCCCTCTTCATGTCTCCCATGCCCCTCTCCCTCTCTGCTCTCTCTCTCTCTCACTCTGCTGTCCCAGTTGATGGAGTGTGGAATGAGTGGGCTAATTGGGGTTCATGCTCTGCGTCCTGCTCCAACGGGACCATGCAGCGCATCAGGGAGTGTAACGGACCTTCGTACGGAGGATCAGAGTGTCGCGGGGAGTGGATAGAGACCAGAGACTGCTTCCTACGGGAGTGCCCAGGTAACATCTGCTGTCAAAACTCTCTGTAGAAGTTGCCCAGAGGGACAAATCTAGGATCAGTTTATTATCCGCCTATCCTGATCTTAACCATTAGAGCTGTGTTCTGTGTCTTAGTGGAGGGTAAGTGGCATCCTTGGACGTCGTGGGTGGGCTGCACCAAGACATGTGGCGGGGGGAGCCAACAGAGACAGAGGATTTGCTATGGGCCCTTCTTTGGGGGTGAAAATTGTCCTGGAGATCGGGAGGAGGTGCGCCGCTGCAATGAGAAGCGGTGTCCAGGTGAGTAGTCAAAAAACAGTCATGGAAAGGTGTGCTCTTACTCAATCAATCAACCAATCAAATGCATTTATAAAGCCTTACATCAGCTGATGTTACAAATTGCTTCTACAGAAACCCATCCTAAAACCCCAAAGTCAGACAATGCAGGTGTCGAAGCATGGTGGCTAGGAAATCCTCCCTTGAAAGGAAGGAACCTAGGAAGAAAGCTAGAGAGGAACTAGGCTCTGAGGGGTGGCCTGTCCTCTTCTGGCTGTGGCAGGTGGAGATTATAAGAGTACATGGCCATTACGGCCAGATCGTTCTTCAATATGTTCAAACATTCATAGATAACCAGCAGGGTCAAATAATAATTATCACTGTGGATGTAGAGGGTGCAACAGGTCAGCAGGTCAGAGTAAATGTCAGTTGGCTTTTCATAGCCGAGCATTCAGAGTTTGAGACAGCAGGTGTGTTGGAGAGGGAGAGCGAGAGGGAGGGAGAGAGACCATGGTCAACCCTGTTATATGAACTGAACTCTCATTTTATGGTCAACCCTGTTATATGAACTGAACTCTCATTTTATGGTCAACCCTGTTATATGAACTGAACTCTCATTTTATGGTCAACCCTGTTATATGAACTGAACTCTCATTTTATGGTCAACCATGTTCTATGAACTGAACTCTCATTTTATGGTCAACCCTGTTACATGAACTGAACTCTCGTTTTAATTTAGTGAAACTAATCACTCAGTTAGTGAAACTATTCCTATTTTTCTTTCAATAGAAACAATGAACATCTTATAATCAAATCATAGTGTTAAAGAAGGTGAGCTGTTTTAACTATTTTTGGCATTTTTCTGGTATTTTGTGGCAGAAAACTGAGTGGGTCGAGGATAACACGTCAACCCTGATACCCATAGATAGTGTTGTAGGGTTGACTATCATAAAATGTGAAGACTTATATTATCAAATCAATTCTCTATGTGTAATTATTCCTTACGTGATTATACTAATCATGTGACTTTAATTAACTAGGAAGTCGGGGCACCACGGGAAAATAATTAAATAGTATTTATTTCCCTAATATGTTCATATCTTATCGATTACAGTCACATATTAATGTATTATTACCTCATCCGTCTCAATCCTGAATGTCGCAAACATTGGGATATCTGCACGAACCCTAGCACAAATTATGAATCAGTGCTATACAAATTGGCTTATTTATTTATTTACTAACCAATCAATTCGAATCAATCTCAGAATTACAAAAACACACACACACAATAGAGCATACATTGGTTACTGACATGATAGAAAAATCCCTAGTGGGCTAAGCCGATGTGACGGCTTGGTAGACAAAGGAAAGGGGTGGGGACAGTTCAAGAGCAGGAAACTCAGAGTGGATTCACTACATACATACAGTTGAATACTTCAACATTCTCAAAAATAGAAATATTGTTTATTTCTCCAATTTTGGGGATTAGGAGTTTTGGCAAGAATAATGTCTTTGTTCTCCATAGGCTCTCTCCCTCAATACTCCATAGCAGTAAGAGAGTTTCTACCAGGACTTTATGACTTTTGTAAAACCTGGGGTGGGAGCTAGAGTAAGAGAGGGGGAAGCCATGATATACACCCAAAAGGGCCACATTGTGACAATGGATAGGCTAGAATCTTTTTTTGTGAAGATTGCATTTAATTGCCACTCCCTGTTGCACCCAACAAGCTTCTGTCACAAGGGGATTCATGGCTGATTTAAAAGGAAACCCTGTTACTTTATTTGGCACTTACTAGTCTTTTCTTTATTTAACCTCTTGAGATGGGAAATTGGGAACAGAATGTACACATGTTGTGAAATCAAACGAAGTTACACTTCTGAAAAGGCACTGAATCTGTGGAACGACCCATTTGACACTCAGATTGGTATAATACTGATGTTTGCTCTGATTGGTTTTGGTGCAGAGCCTCATGAGATCTGTGCAGAAGAGAACTTCTCCAACGTAGTGTGGAAAATGACTCCAGCAGGGGACACAGCGGCCGTACGCTGCCCTCCCAATGCCAATGGTGAGCTACCTCCCTTTTACCCTGAGACATACAGTGCATTCGGAATGTATTCAGACCCCTTGACTTTCTCACATTTTGTTACATTACAGCCTATTTCTAAAATATACTTTTTTTAAAATCCCTCATCAGTCTACACACAATACCCCAGAATGAAAAAACTAGATGTTTGCAAAAACAATAACAACTGAAATATTACATTTACATAAGTATTTAGACCCAATACTCAGTACTTTGTTGAAGCACCGCATTTACTACAGCCTCGAGTCTTCTTGGGTATGACAATACAAGCTTGGCACACCTGTATTTGTCGAATTTCGCCCATTCGTCTCTACATATTCTTTCAAACTCTGTCAGGTTAGATGGGGAGCATCGCTGCAAAGCTATTTTCAGGTCACTATAGAGAAGTTTGATCGGGTTCAAATCCGGGCTCTGGCTGGGCCACTAAAGGACTTTCAGAGACTTGTCCCGATGCCAGTCCTGTGTTGCCTTTGCTAAGGGCTTAAGGTCATTGTCCTGTTGGAAGGTGAACCTTCGCCCCAATCTGACGTACTTGGCATGTGGAGCAGGTTTTCATCAAGGATCTCTCTGTACTTTGCTCAGTTCATCTTTCCCTCAATCCTGACTAGTCTCCTAGTCCCTGCCGCTGAAAGACCTCCCCACAGCATGATGTTGCCACCACCATGCTTTACTGTAGGGATTGTGCCAGGTTTCCTCCACATGTGATGCTTGGCATTCAGACCAAAGATTTCTAGGTACTGTTTGTGAAACTCCATGTGGGCTGTCATGTGCCTTTTACTGAGGAGTAGCTTCTGTCTGGCCACTCTACCATAAAGACCTGATTGGTGGAGTTCTGCAGAGATGTTTGGCCTTCTGGAAGGTTCTCCCAATTCCACAGAGGAACTCTGGAGCTCTGTCAGAGTGACCATTGGGTTCTTTGTCAACTCTCTGACCAGGGCCTTTCACCCCTGATTGCTCAGTTTGGCCGAGCGGCCAGCTCTAGGAAGAGTCTTGGTGATTCCAAACTTCTTCCATTTGAGAATTATGGAGGCCACTGTGTTCTTGTCGACCTACAATGCTGCAGACATGTATGTGCCTCCACACAATCCTGTCTCGGGGCTCCACGGACAATTCCTTTGACCTCATGGGTTGGTTTTTGCTCTGACATGCACTGTCAACTGTGGGACCTTATATAGACAGGTGTGTGCCTTTCCAAATAATGTCCAATCAGTTTAATTTACCACAAGTGGACTCCAATGAAGTTGTAGAAACATCTTAAGGATGATCAATGAAAATATAATTCATCTGAGCTCAATTTCGAGTCTCATAGAAAAGGGTCTGAATACTTACTATAAGTAAATAAGGTATTTCTGCTGTTTTTTATATACATTTGCAAAACATTATAAAAACATGTTTTTGCTTTGCCATTTTGCAGTATTTTGTGTCGATTGATGAGGGAAAAAATACTGAATGAATTTTAGAACAAGGCTGTAACTTAAAAAAATGTGAAAAAAAGTTAAGGGGTCTGAATACTTTCCGAATACACTGTAGCTGTCGACTCCAATGGCTTCAGACGTTAGACGCCATAAGAGTCTACAGCCATGTCTCAGAGCAAACCCTTACTAACCTTCCCTATCTACACCGAGCCAGAGGGATACCCAGAAGACATGACTTGGCTTAGGATGGGTTATGCCTCTGGGATCCCACGGTTCTAGTGATGTTAACTCCCCAGTCTGTGTCCCCATCCAGGGCTGATCCTGAGGCGGTGCACTCTGGATGACGAAGGAATAGCCTACTGGGAGAACCCCACTTATATGAAGTGTATCTCCAATGACTACCGCAGCATCCAAAC